>NC_135505.1:67909212-68022185 GCF_052857255.1 Amblyomma americanum | reverse complement strand
GAAGAAGAAGAAGAAGAAGAAGAAGCAGAAGCAGAAGCAGCAGCAGCAGCAGCAGCAGCCTGACTACAACCACTGCAGGGCAAAGGCCTCTCCCATGTCTCTCCAATTAACCCTGCCCTTCGCCAGCCGCATCCAGCCTATGCCTGCAAACTTCTTAATCTCATCCGCCCACATAACCTTTTTCCGCTCCCTGCTACGCTTACTCTCTCTTGGAATCAAATCCGTTACCCTTAGTGACCAGCGGTTATCTTGCCTTCGCCTTACATGCCCTGCCCAAACCCATTCCTTCCCCCTGATTTCGACTAGGATGTCATTAACCCGCGTGTCTTCTCTCACTCACTCTGCCCGCTTCCGCTCTCTTAACGTTACACCTATATATTTACTTTCCATGGCTCGATGCGTTGTCCTTAACTTAAGTTGAACCCTTTTCGTTAGCCTCCATGTTACTGCCCCGTAGGTGAGTACCGGTTATGCACTTTTCTATTGAGGGTTGTTGGTAAACTGCCATTCATGATCTGAGAGAACCTGCCATATGCGCTCCACGGCATTCTTATCCTTCTAGTGTTTTCCCTTTTATTACACAGATCAGCTATCACTGTCTGCCCTCAGTATACGTATTCCTTTACCACTTCCAGCCCCTCGCTGCCGGTTGTGAACTGCTGTTCCCAATTGCACTATGATTCAAACACAATGTTCACAATTATTTGCAGTTAACCTCTTGAGTGACTCAATAAGGCAATGTCATCAGCGAATTGCAGATTATTTAGGCATTCTCCACTACCAATTATTCCCAACTGTTTTCAATTCAGGCCTCAGAATACCTCCTGTCCTCTAGAGAAGCGGTGAATAGCATTGGCGAAATCGTGTCTCCTTCCCTGACTCGCTTCCATGTTGGATTTTTTTTGCCGACTTTATGGAGGACTGTGGTGGCTGTGCAATTGCTATATATATCTTGCAGTATTTTTACATAAGGCTCTTCTACACCCTGATTACGCAAAGCCTGTATGACTGAAGAGGTTTCATTGAGTCGACTGCTTTCTCGTAATCAAAGAAAGCAATATATAGGGGTTGGTTAAATTCTGCGCATTTCTTTATCACCTGATTGATAGTGTGAAAACGATATATTTTACGAAAGCCTGCCTGATCATTTGGTTGATTAAAGTCTAAGGTTGCCCAGATTCTATTAGCGATTATCTTATTAAATACCTTGTAGGTAACGGATAGTAAGCTGATAGGTATTTAATTTTTCGTGCTTGGCGTCTCCTTTCTTATAACTTAAGATGATGTTTGCATTCTTCCAAGCTTCTGGTACGGCGGAGGTCACAAGGCATTGCGTATATTATGAACACGTCTCCACACAAATGGGCGGCGTCTCGGTGCTGAATCCTAGTCTCGGTAGAGACACATCGTAGCGCAGTGCTGCGTGGTTTTGAAAATGGCGTTGTTTTAAGTGCTGTCGTACTACTAGGCGAGTATTCCGATTGCGGGCGTATATTTATTTACTTAATTACTTACACATACCTTTCAGTCCTGCGGACAGGCATTATGTAAGGTGAGTCAAATACAGAAGTTTCTCTAAAATAGGTTAGAAAACAAAACCATAGTAAAAGTGCTGCAAAACCGATAAAAACAAGTGAGTTCAGAAAAAAAATCGCAATTCACAAAAAAATTATTAGCGTACAAAACAAGTGTGCTCATGTTATAAAATTAGAGGAAATGCAAAAAGAGTTACACAGAAGCAAAAGAAAACATTTAGGGCATACGTGATGAAAACTGCGCATGAAGAGAACCAAACTGGCAATAGTCTCAAGCAACTAAAAACAAAGTTCCATGAATAATGAGCATATGAATGATGTGCTAAGCGGTATCAATGAAGTGCTTGAGTAGATGTTTGTGAAAGGTGTTATGGTTACGCTAGAGGCCGACGCAATCCGGAAGATTGTTCCAGAGGCAGATGGCGCGCTGGAGTGACGAGAAGTTGAAAGCATGCCTGCTGCCATAAATTAGGGCATAGCAGTAGTTATTACGTAATCTATTTGGTAAGTAGAAGGGACGTTACAGATATGCTGGCGGTGAACTAGCGGCATGGACGTATTTATGAAAGGTAGATAAAAGGGCAATGTCGCCACTTATTTTCAGCGGGTGGAGCGAAAGTTCGATCTTTAGATTGCTTACACGGGACTCATAAGTGTAAGTTTGCGAAATGAAACGAAAAGCCATATTCTGGACATCTTTCAACTTCTATGAGGTATTTCTAATGAGGTGACCAAGTTGATAAGGCGTACTTTAGCGGCGGTCTCACAAAGGTTATGTAGGCTTCTTTATGCACGTGAGGTGTAGTCCTTAGCAGGTTACGGTGAAGGAACCCTAGTGAGCGGGAAGCATTAGCGAAAATGAAGTTTATATGTTCAGCCCAAGAAAGGTTTTCGAAATAAGGACGCCTAGATACTTATACTGCGTAGTTCGAGAAAATGTATTGTTGTTATTGTGGTAGGGAAAATGCGCATTGATTGATTTTCGGCTAAAAGAAATTATCTTACATTTAGAAATATTTAAAGTCATTATTTACGTTTTAAGCCAGTCGTTATTCCAATCGAGGTCACTTTGGAGTGAATGGTGGTCATTAGTATTTTTTATTGGTCGATAAATAATGCTGTAAATATGCGTATACAAGATGAGATGTTTACTGGGAGGTCATTAATTACGAAGAGTGATGAACCGAGGACGCTTAATTACGGCACACCCGATGTAACGTCTCATAGACGAGAAGAATAATTATTTTCAACAGTGAACTGCCGGTGATTAGAAAGAAAGTTATGGACCCATCAAGATGTTAAAGAATTTAATTTGAGCGCAGAAAGCTCACAGATCATTCGACAATTTCCTCCCCGATCAAATGCTTTGGCAATGTCCAAAGAAATGCATTCAGTTCATAAGTTGCTATTCATGTTAAAAGGAAGGTTAGTAGTAAACTGAAATAACTGCGTCTCGCAGGAAAAGTCTTTTTGAAACCATGCCGCTTAGAGAAAAAAAATTAATTCGATTTCTTGTGATTGTATATGTGCAATGCGAAAATGTGTTTAAGCATCTTGCAACAGATGCTTGTAAGTAAGATGGGGCGGTAATTTTCGTGCAACTGTTTGTTGCCACTTTTGGAAACCGGTACAAGGTTTCCTCATTTCCAATCGGTGGTTAGATCACCTGCGGATATTGACTGCCTAAAGACCCTAAAGATATGAAGTCAGATGATGCCGCAAGCACAAATGTTATATTTTAGTATTTCTAATTAATTTCTTAAACATCAGAGGACGAGGATACTTTTGGTTCTTTATGCGGCGTACGATGCAGCTATGTGTAACATAAACTGGTGCCATGTAGGTGCAATCAAAATATGGCGTATACGGGATGTTAGAATTATATTATTCAGTGAACGCAAATGTGAAAAACTAGTTGATTGCTTTAGGAGAGCCAGCGTCGGAGTCGGGGGTGCTGTTTACGTCATGTATTGAATTATTGGTATGACCAGGGGTTCATACAGACCACGACAGGCGACTGAAAACAGCTGGGTCGGCTTGCCGAGCACGATACGCATCCACCTTGTTCTCCTCATCTTATGTGTAGTCAACGATGCCAACGAAATAGAATAGGCATCGCCTCTTCATGAGCGTCACACTTCCCCCTACGCAGCTGAAGCGCGCAGGGCGAGTTAAAAAGCACCGAGCGAATGGTAGGGCTTCAGCCGGGTAACATAAGTCACTTTAAGTTCGTGCAAACGACGGCCGCTTGCCGTGAGACGTGCTATGCGGTAATTGAGAGAGCTAATTTGCTCAATTATAACATGGAGTCCACCGTAGTGGTACAGCAGCTTCTGAGACAACCCTGCTTTCTGACAGCCCGCCACAACAAGACCAAATCACCAGGTCAGTAAGTGATGTGACGGCGGTGGGCATCGTAGGGCTCTGTGAACCGATCTTGAGAGGCGTGAATACGAAGGCGGGAAAGATGCCGGGCCTCTTCGTCGAGACAAAGTGTCTCGGCGATGGAGGTATCTTCATGAGGCTCAACAGAAAAAGGTATTATGGTGTCCAGGGTGTATCGGGGGGTGGAGGGGGAGCGTAGAGGAAAAAGAAGGGGCTGCAGCCAGTAGTCTCATAGCGCGCTGTATTGAACGCATAGGTCATGAACGGCAGGACACTCTCTCAGTTTTTGTGTTTTGAATCAAGGTACATTGTCAGCATGTTAATAATCGTTCGGTTCGTGCGCTCTTATGGCCAATTCTTCTGTGGAAGGTAAGGCAAGAAATGGCGAAAATGAGATGCTCAGGAACGGAGAAGTTGCTCCACGACATCAGCAGTGAACTGCCGACCACGGACAGCGATGATAACTTTTGTGGGTTCATGGCGGAGAACTATGGACCGCTGCATAAAAGAGGACACATGATACTGTGACGAACTGGTGACTGCAATCCAGGGAGCTGAATGACCGAAAAATGGCGTCTAAACCAAACTCTTTATTTGGGCTGACTTGCGCTCACAATGATCTGAATCACTCGGCGGCGGCCCAGCAACAAGCTTGCTCGGCGGTCGTCGAAGAGAATGCCCGCCGCTGTCGGCCGTGCTCAATTTAAAGCTGATCGCGAACTTTTTAGATAAAGCGTGCAATGTTACTAGAACATTCTGGAACAACGTAGAGTCCGCTCTGCCTGGATGCGATCAATCTAGATATATCTGGTCGCGCTTTGCATCGCAATCAAAGCTATAAAGCGGCGTTGTGGCAGCTTTGAAAAATGAACCAACAAACATTGCAAAGATTCGCGGCACTACGCTGTAGACGAGGGTAGGGCTGCCGTTTCGCAATACCGAGTAAGTAAATCAACGCAAACCACTATGCAGCAGTTCCCATGATGAGATTTGGGAAATCGGTCCAGGGATCTCTGCCCAGTTGCTCGAACTGTGCAGCAGTTAGTGTCACAGGGTGAAGCTGACCAGACGCAACGCTAGAAGAGCGCTTGTATTGTTGACACACAGTGCAGCTGGCGACGTACCGTTCACTCGCAGCGCGCATTTTCGGCCAACAGAAGCGTGTCCGGATACGGTGGAGTTGGCGTGCCGACCCGAGAAGTCCAGATGCAGGATCGTCATGCATGGCCTGCAAGACAGACGTGTGCGTAGTCTTCGGAGCCACCAGCAGGAAGCGCTGACCTGTAGAAGAATAGTTTTTCTTCCATAGGAAACCATCTCGCACGCAGAAGTGGTTCGCACCGGAGAGGTCTTCAGCCTCCGCAAGAAGAGACCACAGCGTTGAATCTTTCTGCTGTTCCGCTTTGAATGCGGCGAAATAAAAAATGTTGATACTGACGCGACGCATTGGTTGAAGTTATGGATGTTAGTCTCCGTCCCAGGAAGGAGCAACCGCGAAAGGCAGTCCGCGTTAGCGTGCCGGCGACCGCTGTTGTAGGCGACAGTTTAGTAAAACTCTTGTAGCCAGAGAGCCCACCGTGCAAGGCGCCCACATGGGTCACGATAGTTAACGAGCCAGCAGAGTGCATGATGGTCGGTGACGATGGTGTACGGACGTCCGCATAGATATGAACGGAAACGCTGCGTGGCGAAGACGACGGCGAGGCGTTCATGCTCGGTGAACGTATAATTGCGCTCCGGCTTACTGAGTGAGCGACTGGCATACGCAACAACGTGCTCTTTGTTGTCTCAGCGCTGAACGAGCACAGCACCGAGACTAACACCGCTGGCGTAGGTATGAATCTCTGAGGGGCGGATGGATCGAAGTGGCGGAGTACAAGGCGGGACGTGAGAAGGAATTTGAGTTGGCGGAAGGCGCAGTCGCCGTCAGGGGTCCACTCGAAAGCCTCATCTTTCTGAAGTAGACCTGTCAGGAAGTGTGCGACGTCCGCAAATCGATGAATAAAGCGGAGAAAGTACGAGCATAAGCCCTAGAGACTTCGCAGCTCTTTGACAGACTGTGGTGGCTTGAACGACTCGACAACTGCAGTTTTGGCTCGATCAGGTCTGACGCCATCTTTGCCAACGAGGTGTCCAAGCACTAACGCTTGGCTCGCACGAAAGTTGAAATGTTTAGAGTTAAGCACAAGGCCAGACTTGCGCATATATTCAAGGATGAGAGCTAAACGGTCGTTGTGCTGACTCAACGTCTTTCCGGAAATAACAACATCGTCAAGGTAGGACATGTATATTTCCCATTTCAAACCACGGAGTATAGGGTCCATAAATTCCTCGAAGGTGGCAGGAGCATTACAAAGGCCGAATGGCATTACATTAAAATCACAAAGTCCATCAGGTGTAATAAACAATGTTTTCGCCTTGTCCATGGGATGCATAGGTCTTGCCAATACCCCGACCGGAGGTCAATAGAAGAGAAGTAGGAAGCTGAAAAAAGGCAGTCGATGGCATCGCCGATACGAAGGAAGTGGTATGCGTCTTTTCTTGTAATGCATTAGAAGAAGGTAAATTATGCGGAAACGCCATGTTCCATCCTTCTTTAGAAAAAAGAATTACTGGAGAAGCCCAGGGACTCGAGGACTCATGTATAACACCTCTGGTTTACATCTTTTTCACTTGCTCATTGATCACATTGCGTTCAGATGGTGACACTCAGTAGGTCTTTTGTCGGATCGGATGTGAGGCGCCAGTTTCAACCCTGTGCAGAATCCTAGACGAGGGGATGGAACATGGGCCACCGGATTGTGAGAAGTCGAACACAGTGGAGTATCACAGAATGACGAACAGAGTACGGCACTCATGCGTGGAAAGCGAGTTGTCGATCATACGAAGTAACTGCGACTCGCCGTAAAGCTCCTGCTCTACTGCGCCCGAGGCTTTGGTAACAAATGCAACAGATACCGGCGAGTCATGGCTGCATGACACCAGCTTTAGGCCTTCAGGTAGAAGTATAGACTCTGTGGAACAATTGACTGTCCACAGTTCAGTGCGTCCGTTGGTGACCGACACCATGGCATGAGGAACCAAGATAATCTTCTTCATGCAGTGGAAATCGTTTGGCTTCCCAGTCGCATGAAACACGTCGAGAGTGGTACCTGGGCAGAAAACCGGTACGCCTACCGCCGAAGAAAGAGGCACAATAGTAACTAGGGTAACGCAGAACACATTCTCTCCGCTGCACGAGCCTTGCTCAAGGCCAGT
The DNA here is from genome assembly GCF_052857255.1 of Amblyomma americanum. Lineage (NCBI taxonomy): Eukaryota > Metazoa > Arthropoda > Arachnida > Ixodida > Ixodidae > Amblyomma > Amblyomma americanum. The sequence goes on along the minus strand of NC_135505.1, from coordinate 68,015,007 downwards.
GGTGAAACATATGCCGACGCTGAGCTCACTGGTATGACAGGCGACGTTAGCGCCACGCATCTGCAAAAAGTAGAGGCCAAGAATAACGTCGTGCGTCGACCGGGTGAGCACCGCAATTTTCGCGCTGAAGACTTCACTCCTCAAGGAAACCCCAACACTACACACACCAACTGCAGGCAATGGTATGTCACTCGCACCACAAAAGCAGACATTTTTGGCCCCTCCAAATAAAACTTTACGTCCGAGGAGACACATAAACGCGGCACTCATAACAGAAACAGTAGCACCGGTGTACACTGACGCCATCACAGGTAGACCATCCACTAGCACGTGCACTTTGTTCCGTAACATAACTACAAGCAGGGGTATCACTTCCGGTGGCAGACTTCCAGAGACCTCGCCCCCATTAGTCGAGCCGACTGGTTTTCCGGTTGAGGCGAGGAGGAGCGGCGTAGGGGTGATTGAGATTGACGAGTGAGGAAAGCTGGAGCCGGTGTTACACTTCTATCCAATGCCGGCGAAAGATCCAGCGTTTGTGCAAACAACAGTGTGTTGGAATAAGGCGGATATGATGGCTACCGACAAGGAACGGGTTGGTAATGCGGTCACGGAGGATAGGCACAAGAGCCGTCGTAGTACGGATGTCGGCGGGGACAAAATCCTGAGATGTGACCGGGCTGACCGCAGCCGTAACACACCAGAGACGGACCAGGATCAGGCTGCGCCAGCAAATAGTCATCACAGGAAGGACTGGGTCGAAAGTTCTCGTCGTATGTTGCCGGCGTAGGCTGGTAAAAGCAGGACCGGTGCTCCGGGGGTGATCGCGGTATGTTGCGCGGCCGCAGCCCTCGGGGTACCCGGTGCTCCTTAATGTCCGCTGCAGTAACGACGGCTGGCGGAGGAGGGCGCGTGCTATACACAGGAGGGAGCGCTGAAGAATTTCGAGTGAGTTCCAGCGACGTGATCAACTCTTCGCGAACAATCTGGCGGATCGTTGAGGGAAGATCGCACGACGATGGTGTGTCTACAGTTGCCACCGTCGTTCACCGCGGCCAAGCGTCCGAGTTTCGTTGTGATGCGTTGTGATGAGTTTCGTTGTTCAAAATCTGAAACGTGCGAGAGTGCTAGATGACATCAGACACGGACTCGAGACTTCATTTTCCAATAAGAAAATTGTAAATGTCTTCGGCGAATCCCTAAATAAATAGCCAAATTTGTTCTCCTTTGGCTTCACAGGAGAGACGACCTTGCAGAACTTGAACATTTCTTCAATGCACCTCATGCATGTGTCACCAAAAAGCTGAGCATTTTACGCAAGCACTTGTTCAGCCCGCTTCTTCACGACTGAGTCACCGAAGCACTTCTTCAGCTTTTCTACAAAGCGGTACCATGTCGTAAACGAATTCTAGTGGTTGTCATACCACGTCAGGGTCGTGTCGGTTAGGGAAAACACGACGTTGGCAAGTCGGGCGGAGGAGCGACTCATGCATAGGTAGTGGGTGAGCCATTGATCGACATCGTCGGTAGTTGAGCCCACGATCAAACGTTGTAATGCTCCCGGTAATGCTGCACAAACTACAGGACACGGACCTCGAAGCGTCGCCTTCCTGGGACATCATGGGAGCAGAACGCGGCTGACCAACACTGCGACGACTCCGGCGAAGGTGAAGGTTCAGGTCTGTCTTCGGGAACCTGTATACCCGCCACCATCCACCAAGATGCTATGACCAGGAGTTTATTTAGACCACGACGGGCGACCTAAACCAGCTGAGTCCGCTTGCCGAGCACGATACGCGTCCACCCCGTTCTCGTCATGTTCTGTGTAGTGAGCGATGCCGACCATATAAAGTAGGCATCGCCTCTTCAAGGGCGTCACAATATCATTACTGACGCTGTTCTGACATATTGTTTTCCAGAACTTGCTTGGAGTACCGTTAAGCAGCGCCCGAAGGCCTTTTGAAAAATATTTATTTTTCTCATCACAAAGGGCGGAACAATACAGTTTTAAGTACTTGTATTTACCACATGCGCATGCCATAAATTCGTGATGTGCGTTTTTGTAGAATCGTTTTTTCTTATTTCTTAAGCGTCGATGCTTTCTTGTAAACAAAGTTAGATGTTTCATTCCATAGCGTAACAAGTGGGACGTGTTTGGCTACAGCTTCTGCGAGCTTGTCTTTAAATAGAACGCAGTCATCTTCTACGGACATGTCTTGAAAAGAGGGCATCAGGATATTGGGGAGGTCGCCCAGGAAGAAGACCGCGGCCACATTTATTAAAGGCCATGGTCTGGTCGTTGTTGTTGTTGCCTCAAATACGATGGCACATAGCCACGGTGGGGGATTGGCCAGTGTTTTGTGCAGATCCAAACAGGAAAATCTCATCCAATGTCCCGAGCGTTCTCTCCAGCGCGTGCTGGGGAAACTGCGGCCTCTTCGGGATTTCGGTACTGCCGGCCGCGTGTGTCGCTACAATAATATCAGAAAACACTTGAAGTTCGGCATTTATTCCATTGTAATCTCCTCTGTTATAGTCGCGAATCTTTTTCTTCGTAATGCCAGTAAACGGAAGTGGAATGTTAATTGTCAGTTTAAGAAAATTATGGTCGATGAATTCATCTAAGTAATTTATACCACACACTGTGTCAAGGGCTGTTGTAAAGATCAGGTCTAATATATTGGGTCCACGAGTGCTTTGGGTAACTAGTTGAAATAGGCTGAAATGAAATGGCAAATTTAAGAAGCTTGTTGAAGCAGTGCAAAGAGGTGACAGCCTTGCCGATCTGTGTAAAATTAAAGGCTCCGAGTAGATATCTCACATCCGCCTGGAAAACTCTCAAATGCCCTCCTAAGGCTTACACGTAGTTTATCTGAAAAGGAGTGATCGGAGGCCGGTGTGCGGAAACAGTTGGCTATCATAATTTTGATAGAGGATATAATGCCAGCTGTCCAACTGATATCAATATCGAAATCGGTTTTGATAGCAAATTATGTGAGCGGTTTTAAAATGCCTAAGAGTAGGCTCCCCCTCCCCACCCCCCCTTATCGAGTTTCTTACTATTAACTAGAGGGAAAGCTGGCAGCGCTGCACCTCAGCCACGATGGGCGTTCAAGCATAATGGGTCGAGGAGCTACTTGGTGCGGGCAGTAGGTTTTTTTCAGAAACACAGAGTGGCGTTTCTGAGATGTCCCGTTCCGTCCACGGCGCAGACGACTTGGGCGCAAACTTAGTGCGCAAAAGCCATAGTAGCGAAAACGCAACAGCACACAACGCCAATAAAACGTTCTTGGTTTCCGTGGGGCCATTAAAAAGGCTCTTAAAGTGTTAAAGCGACAACATTTGTTTTGAGCACATAATTCTTATTAAAGGTGCGCCTGTTAAGCACGAAATATTGGCTTTTGTGGTCAGCAACACTTGGCTAATAGGAGAGCAAGCCATCGCTTATTTTGTGCAAACTTTATATTTACATGCTTTTTTGCTCCTTTGTTGCAATTTATAGACAGGATATTGAAGGTTTGGACGTTCTTTATTATCCAACAACGTTTGTTTTTCATTAATTTTTGGCCAAAATTTCTGGTTCTGCAGTCGGTAGCTCGCCGCCCCATGATGCTTAGAGCGCCCATGGTTGCTCTAGTGATCTCGAGCAAACACCATGCAAACTCCCATAGCCGGGCGCAGGCTTTCCCTCCAGTTAATAGTAAGAAACTCTATGCACCCCCCCCCCCCCCACCCTCGCTTATGAATGCGATCATGCCTGTATATTATAGTACTACCTATTAGTGGAAATCGAACTGCATATAAAGAAACCTACACATTTGAAACAATTTTCGTAAAGGGCCACTGCACTGAACAAGCAGCGTAAATGCCAGGCTGGCTGTCAAGACAATAACTGCATACTATTTACGTACCGGCCGCGCAGTGGCGTGTGCTACAGATACATCGCAGGACTGCTATGCTAATCTTTTTTGTACTGGCTATCGCAAGGCTTTAAAGATTCGTCAGCATTTAACTCCTTCTTAAAGGAACTTTGTTCGTGCTTCTAAATGCTTTCTCTCAATGGCCTTAATCTACTAAACATATATCCGCTTTCTTAAGTTCACATTATTTGCTGGAAGGACTTTCATGGAGAAAATAAGTGGCACTAAACTGCGGCGAAAATTGCGTCCAAAGTCAGCACTCAAAACATTTCTCAGCTTCACTAATACAGGATAGAAAATCGTGACGCAAATGCTTACATTTAAACCAAGGTGATGAATTTGTGTCTCCAAAAATGTTTCAGTTTATTTTTTTCCTTCCTAGGAAGTGTATATGCCTCCTGCAATCAGCATAGCAAAGAGCTTATTGGAAAGAATCACAAGGCTCTGAAATACCAAAAGCCAATGCCATATTTTTGCCAGCCAACTATGGAAGATCATAAGACATGATAGGAAGTAACCTTCATAATTAGCTTGACTTTGGCCACAGCAGGAGAAAGGAATCTTCCATAGCTCTCCAATTAACCCTATCGTGTGCTAGCCACTGCGCAGAAACTTCTTAACCTTCTCCGAATATTACTTTCTACTGCACTCCGCAACACCCGGCATCCCTTGAAAACCAGCCCGTTGCCCTTAACGACCATCGGTTTCTTTGCCATCGCATTACATATACCCTGGTCAAGCCCATTTATTCTCCTTGATTTTAAATAGGATGTGTTTAGCCCATATTTACCCCTGACGCACTCTGTTCTGTTTTTGTTTCTTATCTTTCACCTCTACTTTTCATAGCTCACTGTGTAGTACTTAATTTAGGTTCAACCCTGTTCATTAGCCTCCAAATTTCTGCCCGATAGGTCATACAGGTAAGATGCAACAGTTATACACTTTCAACGCGGCAGTGCTAAGGCTCCCGTCCGGAAGAAAATCCGGCATCTTTGTCGTAGTCGTAGGAGTTGTGAGCGAAAAATCGCCGGAGAAGCAACCTAGGTCGTCATCTTAGGTCACGCGACTTTGTGGCGTCATCACGACCGGCTCACCGGATTTTGAACACACTGGCCGCCGTGGCAGGTGGCAGTTAAGGTAATGACTCGTAGCGAGATGTTGCTCAGCGAGAGCAGCCTAGGTCTCAAAAGCGCCACCGATGGCAGCGCCTGCCATCGCACTGTTATGGCGCACTGCTTAACCTTTGCACCACTGCGCCAGGAGTGGTATGATGACTCCTTGGTGTCTATGACTGCGAATTAGAAAATTAATAAATTCGCATATATGGACCTTAATCCATTAACGCGGAACTTAAGTTTCCCCTGCGATTTTTCTGTTCATTTGACTTCCTACCTCTTCGACCAATCAGCGATGTCTATGATGAACTTATGACACCGGGTTTTTCTTCTCCCTTGACACTCTTAATGCTCCCACAGTAATAACCAGGAAAAGAAGATTTCAGAGGCGGGTCTAATCGGTTCTGTGAACGGACTAGAACGGGCGCCTTCGTAAAATGCACTTGTAAACTGTTTCGTACGGAAATCTTTTGCGTGAATCACAGTCGGTAGTGACGAGGAGAAATTCGACCACAGGGACTGAAGCAACCGCTGGTCATTAGCACTAGCGTGAACACTGAGTGTTCTGTGACCAAATTAGCGCTCTGTTTCCATTGCTGCTTGCCTCTTAGTTTAAAGTTTTCGGCTTTGTTCGCACAAATGTGGAGCATATTGATCGCTTTTAGCTGAGGACTGCAAAAGCTTTGCAGTGTTAGATTCGTCAAGTAGAAAGCATTAGGATGCTGTTCCTATCAGCGTCAGCTTCCACCGCCAATTCTCTAGTACGTAGGCAAGAACTGGAGCGAATCTATTCTAGCTGCTCGATGACCTGCCTTTTCATTTGTGTACTCATATTCTGATCTGTTTACTGCTATGGTGCGGTGATCAGTGCATCTGCAGCGCTGGCCGTCGACTAAATGGCATGTCTGCTTGATACAGTTACATTCTTTGCTTGACTTAAGAACGGGAGAATCACTCTAAAACGCACCTGATGGTCTGTCAAAGATATGTAATGTCAATTATGGCTTCCCTTTGTTTATATTTGCTAAGGAAGTAATAAATGAAGGCAGCCGTGCTATGAATAAATCCTTCGATAGAGAGAAAAAATTTAAGAACAGAATCGCTCAATGGGTTCCCCTTTTGCTGTGCAATTTGAATGAAATGAAACAGGTGCACTACATACCAATGCAACTGTACAAATTTGAGAGACCGCTTTGTGGGTTCGGAGATAACGGCCGACATACAAGGAAGCTTCATTCACACAGACGAAAATTATCTAAGCGCATGAGAGGTTTTTCGATCTTTGCTAGCATATAAAGTTAATCGCTTTGAAGGTACAGGCGCTTCTGCATGTAAATTTTCACTTTTCTACGTTATGGGTAATGGTGCTTCGGTTGCCTATTGCTTAAATCGAAAGCAGGGCAGTGTTCTCTAAAATAGCCAAAGTACTTAATTTTAGACCAAAAAGTGGATTGCCTTTTCATTCAAAGTCTGTAAAGGTAGCCTGCTCGCCGCAGGGCAAGATTTTGCACTTTCGTTCGGTACAAACAAAGCAACTCTCCGTTCGAAAGGACTGCATCGGGAATTGATGTAACAACGGAAATGAAAAAAAGGCGTTGCACAAACGTGCGGACAACGCGGGAATAAATAGCATTTCGGTTTAGGATTCTTCTTTTATTTTCTCTCAGTCATATCTCTTATAGCAATTTTTTCTCAACGCTACCGCCTCATATCAACTGTGCTTGAACGCGCGTTAAGGTCAGCGCTTCCGGGGCCGTTTTATTTTGTGTATACTTGCGAGTAGGAATGTTCCGACCTTACTGCACATTCAGTGTCCAGAGCTGTAGATGGAGCCATTGAAGCGGGGAAAGAAGGTTACTACTGACAGTGAAAGGTTTCGAAAGCGGTCAACTTCTGTTCTCGCAGTTTGCAGACTATACAGACACCGACGCAGAAAGTGAGCGCCTTCTTTCCATTCACGGCCGTAGTAGATCGCTGCAGATTGGACCGCCCCTGTAATAAAGCACTGCCACCTAGGAGCATCAGCCCATGCACTCAGCTTGAACTTCCGCCCCACTTCTATGCAACAGAAGCACACGTAACTGCGGAACCAGAAAGTATCGGCGAAATCGAACTCAAAGCGACATAGGAAAGGGGAGTAATGTAAAAACGCTATGAAGAGCTAATACTGCGAACGCATATTTGTCGCATCTAATCCCGTAAAATCCTCTGCCTTCTCTTTTTACTGTGGAACGTCGTCATGAATCAGAAGTTCTGTCAAAACAATTATAATGCCGTACTTGGCTAAATAGTGAGTTTTAAGTTCTACTTCTGGTTGAGAGACCGATGAGTGAAAATCAACTGACTCCACATAAATAGGAAATTAGGAACTATGATCTGCTCACGAGCTCGGGCTGCCTTGTGTCCTCGAAAAATTTGTGGAGCCATAGGGATAGGCAGAAATTTACTAAAAGTATATTGTTTATTTACCGTAGCGTATAAGGACTTGAGCATAAAAAAGGGAAAAGATAACGCGCAAAATATTCCTAAATATTTTATAACCCGGCTGATAACCGCCAATATGTAGCACCATGGGAAATATGGAATTGGCTTTTAAAAGAATAGACCTTTTTAGCATAACGGAGACTTACTACTAGAGATGTGTACCGGTTTACCGTACCCTTTTTGCGCATGCGCAATGGCGTTGTTGGTGTGAGGATGAGCCACAGCGCGTGCGCAAGAAGGGCACGGTCAAACGGTACGCGTCTCCGGTAGTACGTATCCGGTACACTAAAAACGTCTAATATTGTAAAATACTTACGGGTCAGAACAAAGCACACTTATTCTCGCATTCAATACCCTGGCACGCAAACATGACAATTGGCAATCTAACGTTTATTATCCAGTATTTTAATCGATAATTCTCAAAGTGAGAAATGCGAAGCACAAAAGAGTATTGAATGCAAAATCCTCTCTGCCCTCCTGTTCACTTGAAATTTCCTCGTTGGCCTCTACTTTTGGAACGGTTCTGACGGTCAAATCTTAACTAAAGACCACGGCTCTCTTTGCACTACATACACGGCATTACGGGTTGTTCGAGGGAAAGCAAACTAAGTACCAGTGTAGGAGACTTGTAGCTAATTTATTTCAAAGAATATTCCATAATAGCATTGCCGTGCTCTTTGTTCACAAGGAACTGCTGCAGATTTTCTTCTACGAACAAGTGTGCGTAAGAAAAGGCCCGTGAAAAGAAAAGCACAGGTAGCCACCTTTAAACCTCCAAACCTGCTTCGAGCACTTCAGTACTTTGAGCTAAAGGCTGAAGAATAAATGCATCCAATGTTGGCCATACGAATATTATAAATACTAAACATAATAGTAAACAAACAGTAAACAAATAAATGAAGCCGATCCAAAAGAAAAGGAGCGAAGCACTGAGGACCCCGTCGTTGGTTTGCGATTAGAAGTGAGAGACGTAGTGAAAACGTTTGATTTAAAAGTTGCTCAAAGCGGTCACGTTGTGAAAAGAATGCGTGGTGTCAGCTCTGAAGCTATTCGACTGCTTCAAAGTCAGATATAGAGTTTAAAAGAAGTCTTATAATGCTGGACGAAGTAATCATTTGTAGTAAGTAAATATTTAAATGATAGTGAAAATGATAGTGATAGATAGATAGATAGATAGATAGATAGATAGATAGATAGATAGATAGATAGATAGATAGATAGATAGATAGATAGATAGATAGATAGATAGATAGATAGATAGATAGATAGATAGATAGATAGATAGATAGATAGATAGATAGATAGATAGATAGATAGATAGATAGATAGATAGATAGATAGATAGATAGATAGATAGATAGATAGATAGATAGATAGATAGATAGATAGATAGATAGATAGATAGATAGATAGATAGATAGATAGATAGATAGATAGATAGACAGATAGACAGATAGATAGATAGATAGATAGATAGATAGATAGATAGATAGATAGATAGATAGATAGATAGATAGATAGATAGATAGATAGATAGATAGATAGATAGATAGATAGATAGATAGATAGATAGATAGATAGATAGATAGATAGATAGATAGATAGATAGATAGATAGATAGATAGATAGATAGATAGATAGATAGATAGATAGATAGATAGATAGATAGATAGATAGATAGATAGATAGATAGATAGATAGATAGATAGATAGATAGATAGATAGATAGATAGATAGATAGATAGATAGATAGATAGATAGATAGATAGATAGATAGATAGATAGATAGATAGATAGATAGATAGATAGATAGATAGATAGATAGATAGATAGATAGAATATTATTTTTATTCGTGTCAATTTTCATACAGCATGAATCAGAGAGAGAGAGAATGAAGGAAACGCAGGGAGGTTAACCAGATGTGAGTCTCCGGTTTGATGAATCAGGACAACGAAAGCCCGAAAGGGCTTGAGAGGCAGCGCCTGGCAGACAGCGAACATTGGCAAAAAATAGAGACGTTGCAACGAACTTGACAATAACCAAAAAAAGTACTTAACAACACAGAGAGACAAGCACACAGAGTAGGATGCTGACAGGCACACTGAGAAAGGAGGCCCTATGTACTAGAAATGTACTGCAATAAGGTGTCTGTCTGGGCTAGTCGGTACATGGTACTAACTGAAGGCACAGCGCACGAAGGACGGGACACACAAAGAGACAAACACAACGCTGTGTTTATCTCTTTCTATGTCCCGTCCTTCGTGCGCTGTGCCTTCAGTTAGTACCATGTACCAACTAGCCCAGACAGAGAGACAAATTTAGACATAGCTTATTACACAAACAAGAGGGATGACAGTAATTGGAAAAATAAGACAGAAACATTAGATGAAGTAATTGTGGGGAGGTAGCAACGCAGAGATATACCGCAAAATTCGTACACTCAACGCAATACTAACCCATGCCGAAGTACTGTTTTCCTTGAGATGCTATAACTTAACTTGTTCGAGTTGCAATAATAGGTGCATTATTATTCAGAATATGAATGCGCAGTCAGCATTCCTGCTGAAGCAGTTTTTACTCCGCCCCTTTTCCTAAAGTATTCTACTGAAGAATTCATTTTTCAAACCGTAAGTACTGGAAAAATGTGAGCGTTCACGTATCGTTAAGCCTTGCTCATTTGGATTGTTTCTAAATGAAACTTTCGAAGGCCCAGCTACTTTAGCAACTCGCAGCTTCTTTAAGAGTCTCTACATATGCGAACACGGAAATGTCTTGGCGTTAAACTGTCTCTGGGATGCTTGAATTACGAAGCCCTTTAAAAACGCTGTATGAGCTCGGCTATATTTCGGGTTTCCAGTATAATGCTCTAGAAGGCGAGAAAATGAAGATAAAGAGAGAGGGCGACCTGTGGCGACACGCTGAACCATGATCGGTTTCAAAAATGAACACCATAAGTAGCTATGCTTGTTTTCCATGCCTCACTGCAATAATAATAAAAAAACTCTCGCTACGGGAAACTTTGCAGTAACAAGGCGCAGCTGGATCCATTCTCGTGATCGTTACTTTTTGTAGACTGAAAAATATTCATAAAGCGACACTACAGACCCCATATTTTGAATAAAATGAGAATAATAGTGTGCCACGTTTTCAGTCTTCAGTCACAAAATATGACAGAGCTGTGGCAAAAATACTAGAAAATACGTTTACTTTAACTGTAGTGACAGATAGTTCAGCTTTGTAGTAGCCAGCAGTAGTCGTTTTTTTTAGTTCCGTTTTGTAGTCTGTATTTTTGTTGTAAATTTCTGTTTAACTACACAAAATTCTATTGCAACTACAACAATTTCTGTTGCTACTTCTAGTTTCGCGTCAAAAACATCTCAAAAAGTCGTTTGCGGCGACAGAAACATTTCTGCTCCGCTTTTCAGTAGGCAACGTTGTGGCCTTCATCTCTTCCAGAACTAAGTGTCGTTAAAAAGAAGCATTGCATTCACTTTCGCGGTGCATGTGTTTACACGAAGCGTGACTTGAATAGAAGGCGACGCGTTGCTTCCTCAAACAGGGCAAAAAAGAGCTTTGTCAGGGAATCTTTGTACTGCCACATTTCATGTTGACGACTGCATCGCCCACACTTACCAGTTTCATAGGTGCATTGGATAGCCAGCATAGGCTGAAAAACATCGAGTTGAGACGAAAATACATCGCTGGAAAGGAGAATTACACGCATGTCCTCTTCGCACGCAAGCGTCAAAGCCATTGAAATTCCTTAGTGTTTGCATTTTTTTCTGTATCTATTGAAGAACATGGCTATGGAGGTGCTTGCTGAGAGATACGCAGTGACAAGTAACATTGCAAGGAAACTTAAGATGATCAGAACCATATGAGCTGCACAAATGAGAAAGAGGTGAAAAAAATTCGATCAATACTTCTTCTCAGACGCGAAAAACAATCATTTTGGATAGCTCCACAGCGCACGTGGATGCGACCAAGGATTGCTCGACGAAATAAAAGCAATGTGAGACGCGTATCCGGGCTTGAGAGTTCCCACGAAGCGCGAGTTGAGCAGCGACGAAGGACAAACGCGCACGGCTACGAAGGGAAAGCAAATGGGGCCCGTAGCAGCAAGCCAATATATCCAGGCCACGTGGTGGCCAGCAGAGAGTTTCGTCATTTGGTCTCGCAATATCAACACTGCTGAGATATGGCGAAACTGTTCTCGGGGAATTCATAATATTGCGTTTATTGCGCCCCCTGTCTTCGCGTCCAGTAAGTCGGCGTCATTACTGGAGTACAGCGATGCCGTATCGATCTGAGCCAATGCGATCGTGACCAATGGCTTGTAGGAATCATACTTTTCTATCTTCGTAATCTTAGACAAGTTAACAGGTTCATAGCGCAAGCCGATCATGAGAGAACAAAGCAGGGTTAGAGGACACATAAAAGAATAAAAAGGAAAAACCCTGCGGTCGCAACGTAGAACTTATCCAAGGAGCAGCACAGGATCTGGGTTAGAACACACAGCATTATAGTAACTGTATTCTTAGAGTCATGATACTACCATCACCAACCCTCCAGAGCTAAATAGGAAATATACATGAATGGTTGGTGCAAAACAATGGTTCCTGGTATATAGTTGTAAACCTTGATTTGTGTGTGAATTTGGGCATCTGGGGTCGTATTCCATGTCCTGTCTATTGTCCATTTGGCCCTTTATTATTGGTAACTCAGATATAGTAGTAATTTTCAAGCATCTGTGCAAAGCAACCCAACAATGGGCTGTTAGCGACTGGACCTCATTATTGGCCGCTTATTCTGGCCAATGGTAAGGTCTGCAGTTGTAGGACTGATGTCCCATAATAAGGCGGAAGATGGCGGGCGGGCAACAGCACATGTGAAGTTCGAGGCTCGATGCTCGTCAAGTGGAAACTTCCACTTTTTCTTCGAGCCCTCCTCGTCCTTCGTTAATCTTGTTCTGAGGAAGAAATAAACATTGATTGATTGATTGATTGATTGATTGATTGATTGATTGATTTCAAAATCAGGTAGAATTCTTTGCGACGCCGTGATGCATTTGCGCATATCGTCACATTTATTTTGAAAGTGTTGTCGCCATGCTCACGAAATGAACATCACTAAGGTTAATAAACCATAGAATATTACTGCCAGCTTATAGAGACCGTAAAGAAGAATTCTGTTCAGGCTCGAGTGTTGGAGTCATAGGGTTCCATTGGTAATCCGTCGCATAAAGGGCTTCACTAAGCTCATTTTTTGCAGTCGGCGTGAAGCTGTAATGGTTTAATTTGGTGTTCTCTGAGCTTCAGAGCCAGCTTTCCGCGCAGAGGTAGGCGGATGAACATTCGCAGGTTAATGGGGCTTTTTAACGGCGCCAGGCAACCTTGCGACTCACTGCTCCAGATGCGACAAGTTCAAACGATTTTTTGCCTGCACTACTCTCATCCTTCGGTCGCAGGAAGATTAAAAGGATGCTGTTTGAAGCCTTTTTCATGATGTCAGAGAATGAAGACACGTCTGTAAGCAACCCGTCAGTCAAGTTAAAGGACAAAGTCGACGTCTCAAGAACATGAAGAAATAACCCAGAACCGCCACGAATGCCCATCTATCAAAAACGAAAAGAAGCTAACTCAGCTCCCTGACGCCAACATATTTGATCGTTTTTTCAATTTTTTTTCTTTTAACAGTAGATATAAAATGAGTTTCTCGCGCAATAAAATGAGTGGACAGTTGGCGCCCTTCTGTGTGGTTTTCGCGTTCAGTGTTGCTCGTTCCCATGAGTAACGCACTAATGAAGTTTAAAAAGTTAGAAAAACATTTATTTCTTCAGCCTGTGGAACTGGTGTGGGTTGTACTGAGTCCATGCCAGGTGAACTGGAATCCTTGGTCAGCGGCGACTTTTGAGAGGCCGTTCCATAGCTTGAAGTTGGGTTTCCAGACAGCAGCTGAGCAGCAAGGCCTTCAAACACTCGGAGGCTCACGACTGCATTATGTCGAGAGGAGGCGGATCCTTGGGAATGACACAAGTTAAGTGATCTAGGGTGGCTGTTTCCCGGCAACTAACACATTTTGGAGAATATTTTCTAGGGCAGACGTGAGAGAGAAAATGAGATTGAAATAAAATCAGTAATTTTGATGGCAACGCCATGTATTTGTCTGAATTTTAGTTAAGAAAAAACGCAATATTATTACAGAGAAATATTCTGTCTTCCTTGCTTGCTTGTTACATCATTTTGTTGTCTCTTAGCTTCTTCCTACTATTTCGCGTCTTTTGGCGCGGTTAGTATCGTTAAGCAGAAGGCGAAGTGAAGCCAGTATAGCATGACGGAGGAAAAACATTGGAATCAGCATGGCTTATCTCATAGAGAGAACATTCCATTTTTCCATTTTTTTGTCGTTCCAGCTGTTTTGCTTGAATTCTGACTTGTGTAGTAGACAGATTTCATAAAAGCATTTATGAAAAGAGCGATAGAACCACGGATGCTCCGTCAGCCCGGATGATGGATTCGCAATAGTCCAGACCGAAACAAAAGTTGGAGCGACTTTTGACCTGCTTATCTCTTGGCTCTGTCTTGTCAAGTGCAGGTCATAAGGTCTCACAATTGTTGTATTCGTGGAGGACACAGCTGAATAAGTTCATTGGTGCGAATCTTGTAACCCATTCGGATTTAAATTCTATGCTGGTCCATATTGTGATTTATTCCGGTATGTTTAGCTTTCAGAGGATGTCGCAATGATGAGACTGGTGCATCATAATGAGGGTATTGATGAAAAACAGGATGGAAATTAAAGTGACATGCTGAAACGTGTTTTCTATAGTATCACTTTCCGGACCAGCAGTTAGTCTCCCTACCCTGTGACGGACGGTAAATGATGTCTACGGGTTCTAAGACTGACTCAATCACATTCTGCTTAACCCTGCTTGTGCATTGTATAGGACAAATTGCCGGGCTAGCGGACTTGTGTTACCGGGCTTGTGTTAGCGGAACAGCTTCGCGTTCCCTGTTTAACTTCATTAGTGCGCTACTCATGTGTACGAACAACATAGGACGCAAGAAACCACGCACATAGACAGGGCGCAAACTATCAACTGATTGTATTGCGCGGGAAACACATTTATATGAATAGGTAAATCAAAAAAAGAATTAAAGAACAAACAAACATGGCGGCGTCAGATTGCTGGGTTAGTTTTTTTTTTTAGTTTGCGCCCTGTCTGCGTGTGGTTCTTGCGTCCTGTTTTGTTCGTACTCATAAGTAGCGCAATAATGAAGTTAAATATGAACCAATAGGCCCATTCGCAGCTTTACTCGTTCCCTAGGCCACAAATAATTAAGACAGTTACAAGCAACCTACACGATTTCGATGCATATATTGCCATCGATGCTAAATACCTAGTCACTCGCCCGTCGTCGTGTAGGTTTCGTGGACCGCAGTGTAACCTGCGCGGTGTAACCTTCAAGCATAAAACCGGCAAGCAGTCCACCTGAAATCCGGGCATTTGAAACTGGACAGCACTGAACACCTCGAACAACAGAAGGAGACTGCCCAATTGATTTTCCAAAACCGCCGGAAGTTGAAATGTCCTCCTCAGTGAAAGGCAAATTGTCAGCTGCTTGGTGGGACTGTATGGGGAGAAAAGATGAAAATATCGGCGACTTTTAATGCAAAAAGTAGTGCTAAAACAAGAATTTATGTGACCCCGATATATCTACAAATGTGTCAACGCACATGACGCTTCTGGTTCTTCTCACTGTACAGTGGCAGGCTGCAAACTAGCCCATGAGAAAGCTTAAAATTTGATGTCGAGCATATGATTTCTTTCTTCTCTAAATAAATAAAACTGAGACTGGAGACCCGCCGAATTGCCTTTCTTCTTATAGCCCGGCTGTCTGTTCAAAACTTTGGTCAGGAGAAAAAGAACTATGTTATCGCGAGCAAAATAAAATATAATCGTAAAAAAATAGCTGCGTTTCCAAGATCAACCGTGATTACCATCGGGGATACGAGCTAAATGCAAGTGTGCTGAACAAGGAAACATAACAAGAAAGAAAAAAAATTATAAAAACGAAAGAGCGGTGTGCTAAAATATCTAACTCAGATACGAGTTTCTATAATAACCGTTCGGACGACCGCAAAAGTTTTGCAAGCGCGCGAACTCCTCGAATACTAATGTTTGCACCTCTATTTTCATTAAACTAAAATCGCATTTTAATTCGCCCAGAACACAGCGGCCGGGATCTCAGATCCAGAAAACTTCCCTTTCTAGAAGCCACCTATTAATGTTCGAGAATCCTGAGCTAATGATTTCCATACTAAGAAAGAGAGACCTTAGCACAAATCCCTGCAAGCCGCGAAAGCACTTTCTACTGGCATTGGTGGCGATTCAACGGCGTTAGCTACTCTGAACAGCCTGAAGGTTGGACTCAAAGAACGCGGCGAAACTGGTCGCAACGCGCGTTATAATGGCCTCGAAACGATAGCCGGACGAAGGAAAGACCGCCTTAGCTGTGGTTATCCGATTATCACAACGTTCACATTTCTGTTTCTGTTTTCTACACTACCAAATTGTTGTCGCGGACCGGAAATGAATATCACCTCAGTGAACATTCGCACCATAGGTTTCTCCTAAAGCTGTCCTTAGCGTGGTTTCAAAAATATTAGGTAATGAGTTTACCATTTTTATTGCAGTTTGTCCTGCCTAGTAATACAGCAGACATTCCCTGTATTTCGTAACTGGATACAGATTGCAATCAAGCAATGTGCAGATATGTACTTGCCTGCAGCTATGCGCAAACTTTCATTCCACTTATAAGATTAAGCCCCCAGTCTGGTGTACCAATTAGTGCAATAACATAGCCCTGACGAAACGGAGAGCCACCCTCATCAGCAAAGAGCGCATTGTCTCTAGGCTACCAGACGGAAAAATTACTGAAGCACTGAATCAGACGTTAATACTACCTGGATGTTTTTATTGAAAACAACATGAAGTGGTTTAGGAGGGCACTGCAAAGACAGAGGGAAAAAAGCAACAGATGGGAACTCAGAAATCTCATCACATCATGCAAAATAGCTTTCAAGAAAAAAAAAGGCGAAAAGAAATTGTTCCACTTGAAAACATCTTCTGTTAGTATATGCCACTCCAACAGAGTACAGCAGAAACAACAACCTGCGGTGTTGGCACTTCTGTCGTCATCGGTCTCATTTGTACAAAGTTTGCTTTGGAGAGAAACTCCATTTCTCCGCACCTGCAGAGAAGATTCGATTCAGGGTTTCTTAAATGAAGCAGGGAAGAAAAAGTGCCCAGGATCATAGCAAAAAGTTGCGGCCTTGCAGTTTTTTTTTTTGATATGTGGGTCATGTATGCACATTTTTAGAACGTGACCCAAATATTTAGCTGACGTCGGGTCGGGCGACGCCTGTGAAATAAATATAAAGAGGCGAAATATTGAGCTGATTCTTGTTTGGGAACAAAAATAAGAAAAAATCAACAGTCTTGTCTTGTTTTCCACGCTGCCGAAGAAAGTATTGGTTGGCGGGTGCCCATGAGCGAAAGATTTAAGAACTGCCACAAGGCGGATCGTTTAGTTGACGGGAAAGGACAAAGCGCTTGCTTTTGAGCATGATATATGTTTTTCTTTGCAGTCTATGAATGCAGGGACGTACCGCGCCTTTAGCACTTCTTTTTAGGTACTTTTGAAGAGTGACTTTATCGAATGAAAAAAAAATCAAGGAAACTCATATCGTTCTAAACCACCATAGGCTCCAAACGTTCTCTCGCTTATTGTTAATTAAAGCTCGCCCCGAGTCTGTGCTTGACCAAAAAAGTACAGGAATAACCTTGCACCCGTTCCTCGCACAATTTCTTTAGGTGGATAGCGTTAAAGACCTCGTTCTCTAAGAAATAAGCTGTCGGTGTGGTCAGATTTCGCGTTGTGAGCGAAAAGTTGCGGTGTAGGCTTCGGGAGGCGGTCCGCAGCGATGAACCTAGGAAGCAGGTGGGCCACCCAGGTCAAGTGAACATGCGGCGTCATCAATACCTGCCCACCGGATTGTGCGCAAACTGCCCAACGCGGCAGGTGGCAGTTGAATTAATGATCGGTCGCTCGAGAAGAGAAACCCGCACAAGGCTCACTGCTGGGAGCGCCTGCCATCGCACGGCACTGGCGCACCACTTAAACGCTGCACCACTGTGCCAGGAGTCGAATATGAGGATTTTCAGGGATCCATGAATGTAGAGGGGAGAATTGCCTTCTGCACATATTGGAATTCACGCACTAAGCTATCGCGTCATACTCTTAAGGCGGAGCTTAAGTGTGCCCTCCTAGTTTTGAGATTACCTTTCTTTATCCACGGCTCTCCTGGTGCGCATGCTGTAAGCAACGTTCAAAAAAGTACCAAACGCAAGCTTACTTAAGAACATATGTTGTAGACTATGTTATAAGTTAGCTTAGAAGGACTATAATGACGCGGGACACTTCCCAGAAAGCAACCAGCTTAGAAGGCTGCTTAGACTTCTCCTATTTACTTATTTATTTATTTATTTATTTATTTATTTATTTATTTATTTATTTATGTATTTATTTATTTATTTATTCTGTAGAGAAGATGTAGAGCTGAATGGCTTAATGCGGACGAAGACGATAGGTGTGGCTGTTCTGCAGACTACGAGATGTCAAGCTTGTAAAGAAACTGCTCTCTTTGTGAAAGCTCTGAGTGTCTTAAATCTCGTCATACACTTATTGGTGAGTGCGGGGTAAATATGTGTAATTTTGTGAACGCACTGTCGCAAGCCGGCGACCAGGTGGACAGGTCTTTGTGGCCGCCAAGAGGTTGCGTGAAAATGGCATTGATGGTCACAAAGTTCCCAATGAAACGTCGAAAGAACGAACAGAATCCAACAAAGTTGCGTATCTGCCACACAAAAGTCGGTCATTGGAACGCAGCGACAGCTTGGAGTTTAGTTGGGTCAGGAAAGATGCCATTTTTTTTACACGAATGGCTTACAATCGTTTGTTGGCGGGGGCCGAAATGGCACTTCTTAAGATTGATCTGCATAGTGGAGTCGGTAAGGCGCTTCAATTAAAGACCGTCTCAAGGTGAGAAGGCTGTGGAGTGAAGTCCTTTTTGCCCTTTTATTCGTCCTCTCAAAAAATATAAAACAACACAAAAGTACGAGAGGGAGCCCGGACCAGCAACGCTTTTCCAGGCTTAATGCCAATTCTAGATAAATTAAAAGGAGCTAAATGGTGAAAAAAAAACTATTTAAAGAGGAAAGTAGAGCAGTAAAAAAAACTAATAACAAGACGAAACGTAAGGCACACTAAAGCCAAAGTCACAGTTACAGGCAAACAGTCTAAGCACGGAGTGCAGGCCACGGAGAAAAAAAAAAAGTTGAGAGAACAAAAGTCATAGCGCAGTCAAGGCATCAGTAACAATCACAGAGGATCAAAACATAGAGTTCAGGCCACGATGAAAATCAAAGAAATAAAAACAAAATTAAAACAAAAAAGACAAACCAAAGTCACAACACAACCTGCAGTCACACTCACTAGTCAAACCACAGTATGCAAGCCACGTGTCGTTATGGGTATGGTATGGGAAGAAGTGCAACAGGCACTTGGCGCCACTACTCCAACGGCTACAGAACCCCAGACCATGACCTATTCCACCGCTGGGCGCAACCAATGGCGTCCTAAATCTTTACGCCATTAGTACAGTGCACCACTCCAAAGACATCATTCGCTCGTCCGACCACGTATGCAGCAAGGTCAGCCAACAAAATCCAACTTATGGAAAACCAAGGAACCCCCCCCCCCCCCCCCCGTTGTTGAGATTCCTGTGATAAAATATTTGGAAACATTGTTTCTGCTGGCACTCTATGGGAATACCGAGGACTGTGTTCCACAAAACGAACGGTAGCGGTTACCACGAAAACATAAAATTTAAATTATTTTTATATAAGTTGCTAATTGACAAGGCTTTTTGCTCTGCAGTGGCCGTTTTGATGGAGGACAAAAAAATTTAATCGCAAAGCGCAACCTGATGCCCCCGTTCTTCTTTGCTGTGTCACTTACGGGACACCTTGACGCCTTGCCCACGAAATAGGCCCTGTTGAAAAATGTTACACAGCTTGTTGCAGGCGCCGTTTTTAATAAAGAAAAAACACGAAGAACATGGTGGCGCCAAGCTGCAAATATATCAGTGTGCGTGGCTTCCGAGCGCTAGAAAAGCAATATCTTCTCGCCTTCGTGCCAGTAATCAAATTCATCGGACAATCACTCTCCCTTCTGCATTGTGATTCACGTGAGGCCTCTTCTCTCTTTACTTTCTTTCTTACAGCTTCTTTTCGTATTCCGCGTAAATTCGCTTATTAGTAATCTTCATCTCTGGTAATTCACACAACCAAGCTGGTGCACTTTTTTCAATGTTTCAAGAGGGGCACCGCTAAATCTGACACCAGGAAGCCCCTTTAGCTTGGATTATTAGATGTCCATACTCCATCGTTCTCTGCTTTCGATTTTTGCTTTAGGTCCTGCTCTTGGAACTCATTATCACCACCACTATCAGACTGACCACAGCGACTACAGGGCAGTGCCTCCAATTAACCCCCATGTGGGCCACCTGCGGCCTTGTTAACTTTGAAACTTTCTGATTTAATCCGCACAACTCACTCTTTGTCGCCCCCTGCTAACATTTAATTTTCTTGTAGTCCACTCCGTTTCCTTTCTCAACCGCTGGGTGTCTTGGTTTGCATTACGTTCCCTGCACACGCCAATTCTTCCTAATTTCCACAACATCATCAATTATTTTCTTATCAGTAATCACATATGCGCAAAAACATAGAGGTTAACATAGAAAGTTAAGCAAAAATTGAGGGCAAAAAGCCGACAGTGATAGAACTGAGAGATTTAACGTTCACATACAGGAATAAAGTAGAACTGGTCAAGTAGTAGACTCTAGATCACTATGGCGATAGGCAGGTCATGTAATGTAATGCAAGACAAGCGCTAGTCGGTGAGGCTAAAGAAACGGATTCCAATAGAAAGCGAGTGTAGCAGAGGATTGCAGAAAGTCATGCGGGCTGATCAGTTCAGGAAGTTTTCCGGGAAAAGATGACCGCATGCGGCACAGGACCGAGATGATTGGAGGTATTTGGGAGAGGCATTTTCCATGCGTTTGCTCTGTTATAACATGATTAACTCTGATTTATTCCTTCCTTTAAACTTTAGCCTTAGCACTTTTCTCCCCAAAGCGCGTTCAGCTCTCCTGAGTTTACGTTGAACCGTTTTTTGCCAGCCTCGATGTTCTACCCTATATGCGGCTGCGTCTTTGATACAACTGTTCTCTATTTTCTCCTCGAGGGGTACAGGTAAAGTGGTGTTTATTACCTATGAGTGCCCGCCAAAAGGACTCCATCCAATTCTTATTCAAATGGCTGTTTCAGCTCGTTTTCCTGTTCAGGAATTAAAGATGTATTTAAGTAGATGTATTAGCGGACCCATACCAATGCTTCGCTGCCTAACAGAAACGTCTGTACGCTTCCAAGACCTACAGATTAGTTGTGACTTCTTTTGAACTGTTTTTACCTGCTCGTTCTCTTCTGTTTGTGTGAGTCATCTGATCTGCTTTGCAGTTCGCCCTCTCATTTACACCACACGACCATGTTTTGAACGAATCAGAGTTTCCTATAACATTCGCCATCAATGTTTGTCCTGGTGTTCCTATGCCAATTCTGTTAATACCTCTTCTAGAGTTGAGGTGAATAGCACTGGAAAGAACATGTCATGTTGCGTGACGCATTTCCTCGTCATTATTTTATTGCTTCACGTGTGAAGAAATATGGCTATTCTGCAACCTTAATACATATATTTCGGAACCAATACATAGGCCTTTTCAGCACCATGGTTCCGTAATGCCTCTTTAGCTGGAGCACTCTTATCAATGCCGTAGAGTTTGTCTAAGTTCGCAGCTATATTCTTACTGTTCGCGAGTCCTTCATGCTCTCACCAATTCGCTAAATACGATAGCACAGTTCGTGCCCGCTCTCGTTTTTCAGCACTGCAGTACTTCATCTGTCTTCCTTAGCTCTCTGACCCCGCAGAGATCCCATTTATTTCCAGCCAGTTATTCGAAAAAAAAACAGCATTGCAAGGCTATCCAGACTGCATAAGGCTCAGGAGTAAAACACTGCAACCATTGGCTTGCAGTGCCGGTAGGTCCAGGGCAGTAGACGCTTTACACCCTCCGCTGCTTCTCATGTCTGGCCGGCGCAGTGGTCATCTGCTCCCCAGACGCTGGGGACTCAAAGTTGGGGTGGACTGGTGCGTTCAACTGGGACCCCCATATTGGCTTATACACACATTGGCCTTGAACTGTACCTCGGTAATCCAGGTTCTTTTTCGTGGTTGCCCGTTTCCTCACACAAATCTCGAAGTGGTGCTACAGCATTAGAAACCAAGACACCAGCCGTACTGAGTGGCTGTTTTCGTTTCAGTTCCGTACCGAGTAGTTGTTTTCATTTCAGTTCCTTTATTAATGCAGATACTTCGAAGAAGACTTGTGAGTAAAATAATACCTTTGAGGAAACGTTATAAGAATGAATAAAATTTCTGAAAGCTTTGATTTCTCGAACTGGTTCTTTATTTTATGCAAAGCACTGATTGTCAGTGCTTTCTCAATGTCTCCATATTATAATCACATTACGCAATGAGACGTTTCTTTGAAGGACATGCTTAGAATGCTGTTAATGGCATTATATTTTATGCAGTTGCAAAAAAACGGAAGGCGGACATATGCAGAATTGAAAATCATAATCAAAGACGTCGGACAACTGCTTACTATCCTCGAATATTTGCAGGACGTGCAGAAGTTGTGTTTGTGAGAACGGGAGCACTTTCTAGATAAGATAGGCACTGGCGCAGTCATGGAAGCATAGATGCTGGAAGCTGGTGCTTTCTTGCTTGTTAGCTTTCGCTGAACACCCACGTTTTAAATTAATTACTAGTAACGAATTTTAAAACAAACGACTTATACCCGGCCCATTATTAGTCTTCGTTGCGGGCTCTAAACAATACACGCACTTCGAACGAATAAACAATTTTAGCAACCATTATTTTTCCCCAATAACGAGAAAAGTGCTTTATGGAGGATTTTGGTATCTCTTTTTCCAACCAAGAGTGAAAATAATTTTGCAAACAAATAATGGAATGATAAATGTTTCCAAAAACTTGAGCCTAGTTTTGCAGACTATATTTTCTGTTCGGTTTACTGCTCCTAATACACGGTTCTTGTTTTATTTGCATTTACGTTATAAAGAAGCAGAATGAAAATACCATCACCGAGGCTTCTTTTATAAACTGTGCAGAAATATTTAATAATGGGCAGCAAAACAACTCAAAACAACGCTCCAAATACAGCCCGATCCTCACACTTAGCTTAAGAGATCTTTTGTTTTATTCGCTATACTTCTTGCCCCTTTCTTCTCTTAACCATTCATCTTTTCTTTATGAAAGATGAACAGCGCAGTTCACCATTTTCGCTTCCTCAAGCTTCCCATTTATTCATTCCTTCTCTCGTTTATAAATTTTCGCTTCCGTCTCGGTCCGCCCACAGTTGCGGAAGAAAAAGAAGACAGAGATACATTTATCTGGCGAAGTGGCACACAACGCTCCTGCTTACTCTTCCTGCAATCTAAGCATCGCGTTCCTCCGGGATTCCCGAAACAGCCAGCCGCACACTTTTTGGCCGCCGGCTACTAAGTTTTTTATATTTCTACTGCTTGGGGGAGCAGAGAAGCGGATGCATCCGGCACAAATTCTCTTCGCACCCCTCTTCCGCGTTTCCCTCATATTTCCAGGCTTCTGACCCCTTCGCTCTTTTTGACCCACTTTTCCTGACTGTGGTCACTGGGTCAAGGTACCCTCGGATGTTCAGCATTCGAGGTCAATGGCTCCGCGAGCTCTGCTATGATACATAGGAAAACATAGGTAAGAAAAGTGTAAATAGCGCATGCGTTAGAATCGGCGGCAGTCTCTGAAAAGCACTGAGCCGGCGCGACTTCATTCCAAAGCTCAACGAACAAAGCGGCGTTTCTCGCAAGCCTTTACAGCTCCTCTCTCAGCACACCCTGTCCGTTCAGTTTTTAGTTTTACCTTACTGTCTCTGACGACTTCTTGTAAACAGAGCCTCGTTGTGTCGACGGCCCAGTGTCCTCTTCCTTTTGTTAGGGACGAAAAATCTCCTTACTGGCTTGCAAAATTAGGGAAGTTCAAAGGCATGTTAGTTACCGTCGTTGTTTGTATTGCTTGTCGACCTAAAAACGGCGGAGCCTTGGAAATTGGGCGTAGCATGGAGGATCGTAATAGTCTGGGGTGCGTCCCGTTATCCCTGATTCGCTGCTTTCGGGAACACGGGCTGTCGTGTCCCCGGAAATCAGGTCGAAACAAAATAGACGCTGTTCGACGCCGCTGCCATCGTCACTGCCAGTCCTTTGTTTAAATATCCATTTGCAAGTAGGAAAAAAAGTAGTGCTTGGACTGGGTACAAGCCACGGCGTTACCAGTAGCGCTGGCAGATGCCAGAAAGACAGTGCCACAAACATGTGCCTGTGTGACGCTACTTAAATTTGCCTCAGATAGGCAGGGTATTCGGGGCACAGATTAATGAGAGCACGCACACTAAACACATTCTGCCCAATACAGACAGATGGAACACGGAATGAGAATAATTGGTTGGGAAACTTCTACAGTTACAGTCAGAAGGCCGCATAGGTGACTTGTTTACAATTTCATTGCTTTCTTACATGAAGTCAGGACAGCTGCACGCTTGAAGAATGAAAATTAGTTTTTTTGTGGAAAGGAAATGGCACAGTATCGGTGTTACATATCGACGGACACATGAACGGCGCCGCAAGAGAAGGGATAAAGGAGGAGTGAAAAAAGAAAGAGTTGCCGTAGTGGAGGACTCCGGAATAATTTTGACCCCCTAGGATCTTTAACGTGCACTGACATAGCTCAGCACACGGGCGCCTATGCGTTTCGCCTCCATCGAAACGATGCGCGCTTTCCTAATCTCTTTTGGGTGTAGAGTTCGCTCCTGGCGCGAAGGGCTCAGTTCTTGCGCAAAGAAATAGGTAGAATGTGCGCACCTGGTACAGGCCACCCCGGACTAAATAAGCCCGCACTCGGTACATGGTCCGGCCCAGGCACTCATATATGCACTGTGAATTTCATTTGATATTGGTCGATATGAAAAAATTTCTCCGCCAACACAGCCTCAGTGTTCTACTTGAGAGCGTTAGCTACAGCTCCCACAAGTGTTTACATTGGTGTGCTCAGCAGACGTGCCGAATACTAAATCCACACATATGCGGATGTTCCCGGAAACATTCCTTCTAAGGTATAATCAGGGTCATCTATCGTATGGATGTTTCGCCCCTATTGCGATTAACAGCCCCACTTCTCTGTATACGATATATTTCCTGTTTATGTCAAATAATAAATTTTATAAACGCGTGTGTAACAGCACGGCGAATCGTTTTGATACTGTCCAGAACCCCGTGCGACACCCGGTTTGGCCGCACTGGACATCAGGAATGCACCGTTTTTGGGTGAAAAGATATTCGATGCAAATCCCACTCATTTTGTGGGCTTCATATAAATCATTATTTATGTTAATTAGTAATTTATCATGTCAGCACCAGTACACAGTAGGCAAAGACTAACATTTTTCTTCAAGCAGTTAAAGTGGGCAAACTGCAAACGCGACGATAACGTATCTCAAGCTTAAATAAATGATGTCCTATACACTCTTTATTGCAGCAATCATGATGATGATGATGACTAATTTTTATGGTGCAAGGGGCAGCTTTGGCCAAAGAGCGTCTTGGCACAAGGTAGCTTTCATTGCACAAGGTGGGGTCAAGGACCTATTTCCTAAGAATTTCTCCCTAAAGAAGCCAAGCACCAGGCAAGGGAAAGTTTGTACCCATTGTATCACTGGTTTGTACCCGGCGGTACTGGGTATCAAACCCAGCACCTCCCGCATGAGAGGCGGATGCTCAAACTCCTAGGCCGCGGCTGCTGTTATGGCAGGAATCTTGACAAAGAATTTGTGTAGCGTGGAATAATATGTGCTTGATATTTTAGCTCTGTACCGGAAAGTATATATGTATATATAGTTGTGTTGCTACTAGTTTTCTAAAGAAATATTTGTTCTTAAGCCCGGCTGAGGCAGCGCCTAGATGACTGCTCGGCAAAAAAAGATGTGTATGTAGCTAACTGATGCCCGTAAATGCATGTTATAGTACGGCGTGCAAAAAAAAAAAAATCAGGGACAGTAGCTCAGTGCCTCGGTTTGGGCGTGATGCACTGTTGTTCGAGTCTTATTTGTGTTGTCAAACATCGTTTTTATTCTTTTCACCAAGTTATTTCAATGGCGTGTTTAACTCTCACGGAATGTATCCGGGAACTTAAGGAATTGCAGTTGGAGGGTTTTTAAGTATCGGCAAGCTTAGCTGCTCCTGCAGTTGCTCCTAACAAATACGTCGCAAAGTTTCCTAATCAACTTGACTTTAGGCACAAAACTAGGTTTGTATTATTAATTTATGTTTTCTCTTCTGCTGGCTAAACTGTTTGCGTCAGCCCAAGGAAGACCTAATGTTTTGCATCGTCCTTTATATAGGATTACTAAATCCACAATTTTGATTTCCGATCGGGTTTAATGGATAACGAATGAGTGTTTTGCTCACGCAAGCCTTACCTTTAGAGCACATGATAGAGGTCAAGAAATCGAAGAGGACGCACTGTACAACGCCATCGTTTCTTTTCGGTTACGGGCGAACAGGTTCAGAACTTCTTACACGGCATTTTGTATAGAAAATTGTTGACCAAAGCCAAGCAATCTAGAGAAAATCAGTAAGATGCTGCTGAAATCTGACACTCAATATTCTTCACATATTTTCAAGCAATACGCTATAGCTTCCACTTAATCTCGCTGATGTGGCGTTGTTGGTGATGGCTCGCTCTAAAACACATTGCAGTGGTAAGGACGAGAGCGCAGTGATTAACTAACTTTACCGCGTGTCAGCTACGGCCGTTTTGTTCCGTACCACGCAATGTCATGTATGCGAAAAGAATCATATCTTTTCAGAGATCTTAAGTTTTATTGAAGTAGCATTCATTTTCTCTAACCCCTACAGTCTTTCATGGGATAACGGATGTCACACGGAACGATCGATTCGGGATAATGAACTGCATCGGGTGCAGAAAGCTGATAAATGTTTAACATCATTCTTGGCGCTGCGGGCAAACAGGCCGCGTGGCCACACTCTAACTTCTTTCAGCTCGATTGGTCGTTTTAATGTTGCAAAAAGGTCCTTCTTCTACCATGTCGACGGAAAACTATATACAAAAAAAATTCTTTCCAGGCGTCCACCCTATCTTTCTCTATACGCATGCCGCCTGGGAAATCAACTCTTCTTACCCACATCACGTCTTACATAATAACTGTTTTCTTTTTTTACAGAGATAAACTACCTCTGAAGTTTCGAAACAATGACTCGACCTTCTATGTCTGCATGGCTCACAGTGTTAGTAGTTTCGCTCTGAACTGGAAGCGAAAACAGAAGAAAAAGTAGTGGTCATAAGAAAACGAACAGCTCCTGACATTTATGCTTCGAAAAAACAATCAACGTCTGTGTTGCACTGACCCAGGCACCTGAGACCACTTTGTAGGCGCCGAACACCAATGAAACACGGTCTCTTTATTACCCTCCTTGTGGCCAAGAAGCACTGCTCCGGGCCTCGATTTCTTCATCTTCGAGCATTGACGGTGTGGTTAGAGGAGGTCGTTGCAGGCTTCTTGCTCATTGCTTCATGGCTAGATGATCTTTATTGCCCAAAAATACGGCACTTATGAGTACGGCTTCCTATAGAAATGAAGCAGTCAGAAAGTTGATGGGACGCTGCTGCCTTGAGCACCCCTGGCGTAGGCTTGGACGTACAAGGCAGGAAAATTGAAAAGAAAAGTAAAGATATTTTGTGGCCCTAACGCTGTGATGGGCCTATATTTTTTGTTTCAGGCACAGAAATACCGTATCACGCCCTAAAATAAATTAGCAGTCATTCAGCGAGTAGGTTCTAACATCGATCTTGATTTAGCAAAGGAGCTTTTAAGCTCCGTTTATATATCCGGTTGCGCCTTCGGTCAAACAGCCTGCGTTGGTTGCACTCTTTCGACATAAACTGAAACACTGAATGGTTGCAACTCATTAGACACTACGTCTCGCATTGTTTCAACGGGGGCGTTACACCCGTATGTGAGCTTGAAACGAAAAATCGGAATCTATTAATTGCGGGCATTGCATTATGCGAGGCAAACACTGGCATGGGTAGAATATCTGCTGCCGGGAACAGAAGGCTTGGAGGCGGTATGTTATCTGCATGATAGAGTTCAGAACAAACGCGTTTGAGAACAACATCTTCGTTTCCTTTTGTTCTGCAATGTGACCGGCTGCTTTTTGGAGTTATGTAAATAATCCGTCGCTCACTCTGGCTCTATTTTTCGGGAACATATTTCATTTATTATTTCATTTATTAATACCCTCATGGCTGTTTGGCATTACAGAGGGGAGTGATTAAAATAACACAATAAACAAAGCAAGCAACGCAACAAAAAATAAAAAAGACAAGTTTATTAGGCTCTTAATTATACAATGTTAGCTAGTCTATTTTTAAAGTGATGATGGTCTTCAATGCCGGCGATAATTCCGAGAAGGCGGTTCCAATCCTGTGATGGGCGGGGAATTAAACAGTGGGAACAGGCATTAGTATGGCAATAAATAATACCAACTTTGTGAGAGTGGTCAACGCGGGCAGAATGATAGGAAGGATTAGAGATTAGTTCATTGCGCAGGTGGGTGTTATGGAAGTATATTTTGTGAAAAAGACAAAGGCGAGAATTATAGCGGCGAGAGGCAAGTGACGGTAGACCTAACGTTTGTTTCATTGTAGAGATACTGGCAGTCCGATTGCAGTTATGAAGAATGAATCGCGTAGAATTATTCTGAACAAGTTCGAGTGAGTTAGCTTAGCACAGCTCGGATCCCATACAGAGGAGGAATACTCAAGTTTAGGGCGGACTAAAGGAGCAATTTTAGTGATACTGGGGCAGAAGAAAAATTACGTCGCAGATATCCGAGCATTCGATTGGCTTTAGATATTATATGGTTAATATGAAGGGACCATGTTAGATCTGACGTAATATGTACGCCAAGGTAGCGGTAAGTTGTTACTTACTCAGGGATATTGTTATTAAGAAGGTAAGCAGCTGGACTTGAATCTTTACGGGATACGCGCAAGACTTTACATTTCTTGATATTAAGTGACATGAGCCAGTGATTGCACCAATCCAAAATAGCGTTGAGATGAGTTGGTAACGTGTTGACGTCCTGATCACTAGTAATTTCTCTGAGCACAACACAATCATCGGCAAATAGATACATGTTAGAAGTAACGTGCTGGGGTAAGTCATTAATGTAGATTAGGAAAAGAAGGGGACCCAAAACCGAGGCTTGAGGCACTCCAGAGTTGACCGCGCTAGAAGATGAAGCATTAACGTTACAAGATACAAACTGAGAACGATGACAAAGGAAGTGTTCTAGCCGCGTTATAATTTTGGGGTCAAGGTTAAGTTGCGCTAACTTTAAGAGTAGTAGTTTCTGGAAAACTTTGTCGAATGCCTTGGCAAAATCTAAGAAAATGCAATCGGCAACGAAGCGTCGGTCAAGGATTAGGTGGAGATTATGCGTAAAGGTAATTAGTTGCGTTTCACAAGACAATGTTTCTCGGAAGCCGTGTTGTGCGTGTGAAAACAAAAGAATTTGAATCCAGAATGTGGAATATTTTGGAGTAAAGAATGTGCTCGAAGATTTTGCATGGGATACTGGTAAGTGATATTGGGCGGTAGTTATATGGGGAAGCGGTGCTACCGGATTTATGAAGTGGAACCAACTTCCCAACTCTCCAGTCGTCAGGACATTCACCTGTATCAATGCACAGTTGAAAAATTAGTAGCAAACACAGTGAAGATTAAACCTTTGCACACTTCAGAAACTTGGAAATAATAAGGTCGACACCTGGACTTTCAGACACCTACGAAGACTCAATTATGGTCTCGATACCACAACTATTAATAACAACTGAATTCATAGGCAAATAATTGTAGGAGGGCAGATTCGGTAAAAATTACCCATCAGTAGAGACAACATTCTTGCAAAATATATTATTCAAAATTTTTGGACATTAAGGCTGAGCGATAGAAGCTCCGCTAGAATCAGTCAGTGTTATTGAGGTCTTTGATGAAGGATTAACAACGCTCCAGAATTTTTTAGGGTTATCGCTGAGCATGCGTGGTAGTGTCGTCTGCATGAAGTAAGTTTTTACTTGTTTCAATGCCAGAACGTAAGTTTTGTTAGCTTTTTATAAACTGCCCAACGGTAATCGGAAGGAGTCAGTTTAGCCGCTCGATAAAAGCGCTTCTTTCGGTTAGATAATCGGCGCAAGTAGGAGTTATACTAGGGTGTGTTAGCATCCGAAGTGATTACACGTTACGGCACGTGTTTCAAAATCAGTTCGTTGACTGTGAATTTAAAAATAGTCCAGTTAGTATTCACGCTTCGATCTGAAAAATGCGTCTTGAATAAATCTAGGAAAGTGGCCAAGTCATTGTTAATTTGTTCAAAGTTAGCTCTGCTCTAATCGCAAATAGTTTTAGTGGCATTACTTGATTTAACTTTCGTGACTCCAATTTCAAATGCTAATACTACATGGTGACTTACACCAGGCAGGTAGGATATTGGAGACACAAGGTCTGGACATGTGGTGAGAATAAGGTCCAAGGTGTTCGCGCAATGGTTGAGTGTCATGGTGGGTTTAGTAGCGAGTTGACTTAAGGAAAAGGTGGAAGAAAGATCTAAAAAATCATGACTCTGGGATGAAAAAAAGACTTAAGACAGGCACTTCAGACGACCACGAAATGCTGGGGAAGTTGAAGTCGCCTAAAAGAGATATCGGTGCAGTAGGATGGCGTGTTAATACTATGTTAAGGGCGTCATGAAGCTCGGAAACAAAAGTGGACGAGTATGAAGGAGGGCGGTAGCATACACCAAAAATAAATTTATTGTTGCCAAGTTCTGCGCATGTCCACGTAGATTCGAAGTCGGTTTAAATGTGAACAGGGTAGGAAGGAATGGATTTAGCTATCGCGAGCAACACGCCGCCACCAACACGAGTAGTGCGATCACAGCGATGAACTGTGAAATGTGATGACCTGTAAAATACTTCACTGCTTTTAACATTGGGGTGCAACCAGGTTTCGATTAGTGTAATGATGTCTGCGTCACAGGTGTCGGTAAGAGTTAAGGGAGTCACGTTTGTTAAGGATGCTTCGAACGTTAGCCAGAACAACAGATAAGGTTGATTTGGAAGATTGCGCATCACTTCCGCTCGCGTGGCCCTATGGGAACACAATTTGTGACTCGTTTGAAATATTGTCGACAGGCCTTTGTTGAGGCAGCTTCTTAACGATGTTTGTTGTACAGTCGTAGACGTAGCATTCTTTGTTCACAAGCAGCTTCTTGTACCTTCGCTGATAATTAGGGGATTGTGGCAAGAATTTGGCGAATTCGACAAGTTTTGTCTCACCTGCCGTGTGGCAGGAGAAAAATCTTCGGTCACAGAAACTTTTTTGGTTTTAGATCTGCGCGCGATAACAGGACTGCATTATTAGTTCTAAACGAAGAGAATTTGACGATTACGGGGCGACACTTTGATAGCGAAAAACTACCGATGCGATGGGCACGTTCAACAAGGTCTGGCGTGAATTGACGACCAAGGGCGGACGATAGTACAGCGAGAGTTTTATCCTCTTTATCTTTCCACGAATAAGTCTCGTCAGGAATGCCGTGAAAAATCAGGTTACTTCGTCGGGCTGTGTCTTCAAAATCGTCAAGACGAGACTGAACGCTGTCTTGCTGGAGCGCTAAATGGCCTACTGTGCTCTGAACGGCTGCAAGGCTTTCTTCGAGGTTGTTTATGGAGTGGGCTTTTTCATCCAGGGCCTCAAGACGTGCGTGAATATTCTCAAGCTTATCCTCAATATTTAGTTGGGCAGTTTTAAAAAATTTAACGTCGGACTGGTTTGAGCCTGACCTTTTGCAAGAACAGATGTTTGACAACATATTTTTAAGCATCTCGGTAGTAGCCGGTAATTGGTCGGGTTGGCTCTCGGTTTGAGATCGGAGATTCGAGAGGCCAGGATTGCATTCAATATTACCAGAAAGAAGTAGCAATAACACTTCAGTACATTCGCGCATAAAGGCACAATAATTTTGTGAGCATGGGAGCAGGACTAGACAACGATTGCTGTACTTTTTTGCTTAAAGTGTAGAACGGTTACAAACCTGCGGGGCAAACAAAAGAAGATGGTCAGCCATGCTGCTGTGTGCGCTGCTCCCATGATCACTGAACGCGACGGTGTTCCGGGGGTCGCTTAAATACATGACCAGTGACGCTGTCGCTGTCCGTGATACTGCCTTGTCCGCAAGGAGCACGGTTGAGGAAGGCCGGTAGTAGCAGGAAATGTCGATTGGACTGCCGGGACCAAGCATGCTGGCAGTATCGTGAACGGTTCTGAGCGTAAATTCACCGCAAGATGAAAGGTGGTAGCAGTATAGTGCCAACGTCAGCATAGCCTGCGGGGCAAACAAAAGAAGATTGTGAGCCATGCTGCTGTGTGCGCTGCGCCCATGCTCACTGAAGGCGAAGGTGTTCCGGGGGTCGCTTAAATCATGACCAGTGACGCTGTCGCTGTCCGTGATGCTACCTTGTCCGCAAGGAGCACGGTTGATTAAAGCCGGTAGTAACAGGAAATGTCGATAGGGTTGCAGGGACCAAGCATGCTGACATGCATATCAAAAAAGATGTGAAGGTTCAGAAAAAAAATATTTTTCTGAGATTGAGCTCAGAAATTTTCCTCGGTAAACACGGTGCGGCGTACTTTAGAGCATAACACTCGCTTGAATGTAATGATTTCAATAAAATCTCTGCTGCAGGCAGCAATATAAGTTACGTCATTATTTAAGATGTGGATTAACATTGAAGGGTGCTGCTCAAAAAGGAGGTCCTAATTTCATGATTCTCAGTTAGGAATGAATTTTCATGACATCTGAGTCTGCTTGCGCTTAATTCTTAGCGGAGATTAAAAGAAAATTGGACAAAAACCTCAGCCTGCTTGACCCCTTTCCCGAGCCTTCAGAAGGACGCTGCTGGGTTATAGCCTGCGTAGATTATTTGACGAAATACGTAGGAAACTGCAGCGTCGTTATCTGCGAACCCAAGTGAAGCGTCAGTTTTTTCTGCTGCACTCTATTCTCTTTCGTCGTGGTGCTCCCCCGTGTTATCATCAGCGACTGTGGCAGAAAGTTAACTGTTGACGTCGTTTGAGAGACACGTGCAGTGTGGCTCTAGCGACCACCCGACCACCACTCCACGCCCTCCCACTCACAGACCACCGTGTGGAAAGTGGAATAAGCTAAAGTGGCAAGTATGGCGGCCTGCTCAATGTTACACACACACACACACACACACGCACACACGCACACACGCACACGCGCACACACGCACACACGCACACACGCACGCACACACGCACACACACACACACACACACACACGCACACACACGCTCACACAGACACACACGCGCACACACACGCATATATATATATATATAT
This sequence comes from Amblyomma americanum, assembly GCF_052857255.1. Classification (NCBI taxonomy): domain Eukaryota; kingdom Metazoa; phylum Arthropoda; class Arachnida; order Ixodida; family Ixodidae; genus Amblyomma; species Amblyomma americanum. The sequence continues at coordinate 67,981,689 of NC_135505.1, read as the reverse complement.
ATATATATATATATATATATATATATATATATATATATATATATATATATATATATATTAAGCCAACAGTCACCGAAACCAAGGTGCGTAGGGGAATGTTTAAAATTTGTTTTTGTTTTTTCAATTTGTAGTGCCAATCAATTAGTTTAAAAAATTGCTTATAAAGCAGCAGAAAATACAACCAAGCCACCGGTGGGATCCGAACCCACGACCTTTGAGTATAGCGTCCGGTGCTCTGCCAACTGAGCTACGGCGACGGCTGTCCAATCTGCTGCTTTCATGGGTCTTTATGTCTTGCGTTTAAGCGAACCTTGAGAGTGTTCACCAGCGCCACCCTCGTCCATAGCGGTAGACGTAGCACTTCCTGTAATACCGCGAGTGTGACGTAGAACGTCATCTAACGGCGGGGGCGGAAACTGTGCGAGAACCCTTTTATGCTACCTTAAGGCATCAAGACTGCCAGAACCGAGACCCCCGTTAAGCTATTAGCAGAGAAGGCATATCAAATGAGGGGCTCGTTTGACAAACATATTAAGGAAGCGAACAGTCACCGAAACCAAGGTGCATAGGAGAATGTTTCTCATTTGTTTTGTTTTTTTAATATTTGTAGTGCCAATCAATTAGTTTGTCTAAACGAACACACTCGTAAGCGAACACTCGTTTAAGCGAACCCTCTGAAGGTTCGCTTACACGCAAGACAAATACCCATGAAAGCAGCACATCGGACAGCTGTCGCCGTAGCTCAGTTGGTAGAGCACCGGACGCTATATTTGGAGGTCGTGGGTTTGGATTCCACTGGTGAGATGGTTGTTTTTTCTGCTGCTTTATAAGTAATTTTCTTTAAACAAAATTTCTTTTATATATATATATATATATATATATATATATATATATATATATATATATATATATATATATATATATATATATATATATATATATATATATATATATTGACACAGTGCATTCCGCATTTTCGCTTAGCGCTGACCTGAAGCACGCGCCGTCTCGAAGAAGAGGAAGCGGAGGTGTCAGCGATCTTGAGGTTCTGTTCTGTTCTGCTGTTCTGTTGACGTGGCTCAGCTACCCAGGCTGCGGGGCAGTGGCTAAGTACCTGGCGGTGTTGCGTTAGCTTGCTAAATTTCTCCTTCTTTTTGTCTGTGCCTGTTTGCTCCTGTTCTGGGGTGATTGGGTGCGGGACGAGAGCTTAATGTCGACTTCTTCTCCTGGACAGGGGTTTTCACCTTGGTCGGCATCTCTTCCTAAATACCAGCTACCACTTGATCTCTTTTTCCGCAGCGGTGTTTCAAGCATTCCAGTCGCATTAGTGCCTTCCCATGGAGGCGCTATCCAACTGAACAACCCAGAGGCAGTGCAGGCGGCCCTTCAGTCCACATCGAAGCACTTTATGCACATTACCGATGTCCGGCAGTTCGGCAGGGGTGGTGTTTTGTGCCGGTCGTCGGATAAAGACTGTATTGAAGATCTTCTAAAGTGCACGACCTTTCCAGCCACCCGGTGAGCGCATTCATTCCGCCTCATCTAGCATGTTCCAAGGGCTTGGTCCGAGGGGTCGACTCTCGATTGAGCCCTGCGGAAACGCTTGAGAACCTCTCGCCTGCGGGAGTGATGGCTGTCCATCGATGCAGCAGGCTGGTTGACGGAGTAAAAATTCCTACGGAGTCCGTCATTGTCACATTTGCAGGATTATTTTGCCCGTCAGGGATTAAGGTGTGGCCATTGGTTTTTCGAGTAGATGCCTTTAACTCTCGGCCCCTTCAGTGTCAAAACTGCTGGCGATTTGGCCACAGCGGCAAAGCCTGCAAATCGGCCTTACGCTGCTGTGCCTTTGGGGAACGTCATTGCAGAGAGGAATGTCCTGAACAGCAAGAGAAGTGTTGTTTGTGTAGCGGTGCACATCCTGCTGATTCGCCTGACTGCCCTGCACGAGCACAAGAAGTTCAGGTGCTCGAGCTTATAGACAAGCGCAGATGCACGCGGAGAGAGGCTTTTGCCGCATTCAAGGAGAGAGCCTCAGCCTACTCTAGTGTGGCCGCCAAATGCCCACCCATAATGGATTCTAGTTTGTCCCTGGCTATTACAGCGGCAGTTGAGAAAGCTGTGGCAAATGCAATGGATCGCATTATGGAAACCGTGTCCACGTGCATTTCGCAGGTCATAGCTGCTCAGATGACCAATCTTGTGCAGGCGTCCACCACTCCGCTCTTCTCTTCTTTGGCTTCGGAAGCTACCCCTCCTTCTGTAGTAATCGATTCCGCTCCACAGGGCCAAAAACAATGTGAGCAACATAAGACCTCTCAGCCCTCTCCTGCGAATAGCGTTATGGACGCATCCTCTATGGATTGTATTGATATGGAGTCTGATCTCCGCGCCCAGAAACGAAGTAGGTCTCCTCTGAATATTGCAGGTCCATCTTGCCCCCAGTCAAAGACAAAGAAAAGTAACGCAAGTCAAAACGCTAAGACCAGTATTCTAGAAAAGGCAGTCGCGGCTGCGGTACTTCCGCCAAGATAGGGTTCTTAAGTGTACTGCAGTGGAATTGTCGATCAATATTCTCAGCTTCAATAGATTTAAATTGCCTATGCAATCAGCTTCTACCAGATTTAGTTGCTTTACAGGAAACATGGCTAACTCCAAATTTCAATTATCATCTCAAGGACTACCATCCTTTCCGGCTAGACCAGTCATCACGAGGGGGAGGATTGTTAGTGATCATATCTACAAAGTTTTGCCATAGGGCATGAATTTTTTTCAATATGCGGACAGTGAATGTGAAATCCTTGCGGTTGACCTCAATGTTCCAGGTCAACAGCCCTTTACGGTAGCTGATGCATATTTCCCGTCTGGTGTGCGGGACACTCGGCCCCTTGACTCACTCATGTCTAGTTGCCGATCTCACGTTCTATTACTTGGCGACTTCAATTCGCACCATGTGACTTGGGGGTTTAAAACAGACAGCTTTGGTTCTAGGCTATTTGATTGGGCTTCTGGCAACAACTTGATCTGCAACAATTCCGGATTGCCTACGTTTGTTCGCAGTCAATGCCGCTCTGCCTTGGATTTAACTTTTTCCTCCCCAGGAGTCTCCGTTATGTCTTGGGCGCCTGTTGACTGTGCAACAAACAGTGATCATCTACAGATTAGTTTCAAGTTTGCGTGTAAATTAACTCTTCCTGAGCGACATTAGCGCACGTTAATAAATTACAATTGCTTTAAAGACACTCTAAAATCAGCCCTCCAAATCACTTCAGACACTCGCGCTCAGATAAGTGGCGAAAGCAAGGCTGCACATCTATGTTCAGTACTGGACCATGCAAGGCAAAAGTCTGAATTTTTGGTTAAGAGAACAAAGGGTGCATTCGCGAACAATTGGTGGAATGCTGAGTGCACGCGTGCATATAGACGACGGAAAGCAGCTTGGAAGAAACTTCTCATCAATCAATGCCCAAAAAATTGGCTGGATTATAAGTATGTTGCAGCAACATTTAAGCGCACTGTCGCCCGTGCAAAGGAGGAGTATAATACAAATCATTATGATTTCCTTTCCCAATCAGGAAGTAAACGAGCTTTGTTTAATTTCATGAGGCGCAACAAGGTGATTCGTCCGACTGCCAACATTGAATTCCTCGTTCAGTCCCCTGCTGACATCGCAAAGGCCTTAGAAGATATTGCGTGTGGCCTAGAGCTTCGCGTTACATCTGCTTTATCTTCTCCTACTATATTCACATGCACCTCAAGTGATTTCACTGAGGTCTCTATGCCTGAGCTGTCGCAAATTGTTCTGCGCTTATCCCCAGCGGCTCCTGGCCCCGATAAGGTCACTTCATCTATGATCAAAATTTTGTTCAATGAATCTTCTGCAGACCTGTTGGCTCTAATTAACCATTCTATTAAAGGTCCTTGGATACCGCATGAGTGGCGTCTTGCTGAAATAGTTCCATTGCTTAAAAAGCAAGGGGAGGGCTTAACTTTAGACAATATACGCCCTATTTCGTTAACATTGAACCTGGTGAAATTGGTGGAAAGGGTCCTTCTCAGCCGTGTCATGTCATTCATTTCAGAAGATGCTGTATTGAATCCATGTCAAATTGGTTTCAGGCCGGGTTGTTCAATTTAGAGTGCTCATACTGACCTTGAGAGCCGTATTAAAATTAGCTCGCAATAGAAAACAGTTTGCTGCGCTTGTCACCTTGGATGTCAGTAAAGCATGCGACAGCGTGGAGCACTCGACTCTATTACTAAGATCACAAGAATTCAACTTCCCAAGCTATTTTGTAGCCTGGATTTCTGTTTTTTTAGAAAATAGAGATTTTACTGCTGCCAAAATGGTGTTTCCTCAAGGAGATTTCCACAGACAAGAGGTGTCCCGCAAGGATCAGTTCTCTCAACTGTTCTTTTTAACATTTTTCTAAGCTCAATTCCATGCATTCAAAATGTGAAAACTTACGTGTACGCCGACGATATTGCATTTTTTGCATCAGCAGGTGACATTCACACTCTTTATCGAACCCTGCAAAATTACCTCAATGTTCTTGACAACTGGCTAGGAAGAATTCATCTGTCCCTTAATGTGAAGAAATGCGCATTGTTAGTATTTCCAGTTTCTGTTCCTGTAAACATCTGCCTGGTCTATAGAAATAACATAATACCTCAAGTTCAGACGGTGAAGTATCTCGGTGTAATATACGACTCTACTCTCTCCTGGCGGCCACACATTGAGCAAGTTTCTGCAAAAGGAGTTCGGGCCATCGGCATCCTACGCAGGCTTTGTAGTGCTAGGTCAGGCATGAGAAGGCATACGCTTCTGATGATTTATAAAATGTACGTCCGCCCAATTTTGGAGTTCGGGTGTGTTTTATTCTCAGGAGCTCCTGCCTATAAACTTCGCCCTCTTGTGCTTTTGGAGCGTGAGGCGTTGCGCCTTTGTCTGGGGCTTCCAAAATATGTCGCCAATGCTGTTCTGCACCTTGAGGCGCGAATGCCTTCGTTATCAGCTAGGTTTCGCCTTTTAACAGTTCAAACATTTTTAAAATTGCGCGACTCACCTCTTCAGGCTTCCAGTATAATATTTCTTAGTCAACCTTCCGCATTTTTTAGTGCTGCCTGGTCTCGATTTCATACCCCGCAGATATGTTACGTGCAGTCCCTCCTTGATCGCATAAATATTCATTTCACTGATGTCCGCCAAATATATAGCAACTCCTCATCTGTCGAGATTGGATTCGATGACATTTTCTCATCGAATGCAAAGCTGCAGCCCTTCCCGCTTCTTCAGGGTCTATTGCAGGACCACCTAAGGTCCTTTCCCTCTCATGTTCTTATTGCTACCGATGCCTCGCAGGATCGCTAAAAGGCAGGTGTGGGAATTTTTTCACCTTCACTGGATTGGTCTTTTTCTCTCCGTCTTCCTGACTTCGCTCCAATTTTTCTGGCTGAATTATTAGCAGTAATCTAAGCCTTACGAAAATTAGAATCTACCGTTTCCCAGGTCGTGGTTATGACAGACTCTCTGTCCATTTGCTCTTCCTTATTCTCATCCACTGACTCTCGGCCATTACGCCTCTTTAAGTTCCTGATTCCGCTGCATCTAAATTCGGTAAGGTTGCTTTGGGTACCAGGTCGCATGGGCTTTCACTTAAATAAGGTTGCAGATTCCTTAGCAAGAGCCTCTCTCAGCGGCCCAATTGTTGCTGTCCTACCATCGTGTGCATATACAGCTGCGGTGAGGTTTCGCAGCTACACAATATTCCAGGAATTTGCTGCCTCGGCTCTTACATCATCTCTCGAATATCAGCATCTTCTGCATCCTTGGAGTAGCAAAGACTGGCGCTCACGCAGACTAGAGGTCTCTTTCACGCGCTTGCGTTGCCGGGTTCCCCTTCTAAATTTCTACCTTCACAGATCTGGCCCGGCAGCTTCCCCACTGTGCCCTTTTTGTGCCGAACCTGAGACAATAGATCACTTCCTGCTGTTCTGCCGCCGCTTTTCTCATTTGAGCAACCGTCTTTTGCAAATTCCATTTCATCAACTGGGCTTGCCTGTGTCTTCCGCGGTTGTTCTTTCCATTGGCGCTTCTTTGCTTGGACGAAGCGACAGAAGTGTGCTCTCTGCTGTGCAAAATTTTCTTCAAGAAACGCAGCGACTCCCATTCTAATTTCTTTTCCCGATCTCAGTCAGTACGACATTGCAACATTACAGGCATTGTGTACTATTATGCACATTAAGCAATTGTCCCGTCTTCGATCTCCAAGTTAACTGGACCCCTTTCCTTCCCTCTTCCAATCTATCAGACTACATACTATTTCCACTGCTTTTCCCGTCAAAAATTTCCTGTATCCAGCAATTAACCGCCTGTGTCTTGGCCACTCCCCCGTAGTGGGTATGTGCCAGCAACGTCTGAGGCCTTTTTTCCTTCCTTCCTTGAGCTGTGGTGCAGACGTTCGTCGGATCCTGCGTTCCTGTGTTCAGTGATCACCGCATTCACGTGTGACATTTTGGTGGAGGTGCGGGGTAGTGCACCCCATGCTCAGGACCCCTCCAAGAAGCCTGGACTCCAGCCCGCTTGACACCTTGAGAGTTGAAGTTTCGCCCACCCATCAAAGTAGCCGGCGGCTGCAAGGGCTGCAACCAGAGTTCGGGCCTTTGCAGTCTCGTCCGACCGCTAGGCAACTGACCTCAGCGCGACCATCAGTGCCCACAAACACCTCCGTCAGCATGCCGGATGCCATCCCTTTGCCGTTTGTCGTGCTGCAGCAGCCACGCGAACCACCCACCTTTCAAGGTATCCCAGGTGAGGGCCAGGAGGACTGGCTCGAGAAGTTCGAGCGCATAGCCCAATACAACAGGTGGGCTGACGACTCGAAGCTGCAGCACGTGTTTTTTTCACTGGAGGGTGCAGCTCGTATTTGGTTTGAGAAGCGAGAAGATACAATAACAACATGGGGCTCCTTCAAGACTCAGTTTTTGCAGGCTTTTACCACCGTCCTCAGGAAAGAACATTCCGAGCTGCTTCTCCAGACACGCGTCCAACTACCAAATGAGACCGTCCTCGTTTACTCCGAGGACATGGCGAAGCTCTTCCGCCGGGCCGATCCCAACATGTCCGAAGAGAAGAAGCTGCGTTTTCTTATGAGGGGCATTAAGGAACAGATCTTCCCTGGGTTAGCTCGAAGCCCGCCCAAAACGGTCGCCGAATTTGTTTCCGAAGCCACTACGATGGAAAAGATGCTCGACATGAGATCCAGACAGTACGAGCGTCCGCCGTCGCTTATGTCTACCAGCGGTGTCGATGCTTCTAGCCGCGACATCCTTCGGGAAACTATTCGGACCATCGTACGCGAAGAGCTTCAAAAGCTCTTTTCAGCCCCGTACTCGCCGCAAGTTTCTTCCATTTCGGACATTATTCGTGAAGAGGTCCCACAGGTGCTCAGGCCGCCAGCCCCTCTTCACCCGAACACAACACCCCAGGTGATGACATACGCCGCAGCCGTTCGCCGTCTACCGCCACCTCCAAGTCGCCCGGATACACCTGCCTACATTCACCGCGAACCACACCCACCTAACCCTTCTCAGGTTCTCCCTCGGAAGAGCGACGTCTGGCGTACCGCCGATTATCGCCCTCTGTGCTATCACTGCGCTGGGCCCGGTCACGTCTACCGCAACTGTCGTTACCAACGTATGGGTCTGCAGGGATATCGTGTCGCGCCCCGACCGCGGCGTGGTCAATGGCCTCCAGAAATAAGCGATTACCTGGGCGCGACACCCGAAGCACCACACTGCTATGCCCGGTCGCCGTCTCCACGTCGTTTCTCGTCTCCGCGACGTTTTCCCGCCGACATTTCGCGTGGCAGGTATCCTAGTCCCCGTCGGGAAAACTAGAAGCGGCAACGATTGGGGGCAAGGTTGCTCACCTGCGACATGTCCAAGATCCTTCACTGCTGCACAAACATGACCGACCGCTTATACGACGCACCGACGATCACCAGACCGATAACACGCCTCGCCGCATCAATTCTTCGCAGCAACGAAACCGCCTGGTGCCGCACCGCAGCCGTGAGCGGACTCCGCGACGTTCCCGTACACCTACGACTACAACTGCTTATCTGAACATTTCAATCGACGGTACCGACGTCACCGCACTTGCGGACACCGGCACCGACTACTCGGTAATCAGTGGACCTTTTGCCGCGACTCTGAAAAAGGTGACCACACCTTGGACGTGCCCACAGCTTCGTACTGCCGGGGGTCATTTTATCACCCCAGCGGGCACGTGCACGTCACGATTAACCATCGAAGAAGACACGTACCTGGCCACCTTCGTCGTACTCGACCAGTGTTCCCGGGACGTAATCCTCGGAATGGATTTTTTGACAGAAAATGGCGCGGTCATTGACCTTAAATCGAAGTCAGTTACGTTCTCCACTGAGAACGCAATCCACAGTGCTTTCGAACGTCCCACGGCTCTTTCCATTCTTGATGACGTCACCATTCCACCCAGTTCGAGCGTTGTGGTCTCTGTCGGCACGAAGACGCTGCGAAAGTTTGAAGGTGTCGTCGAAAGCAAACCAATTATGCTTTTCGACCGCTGCCTTGCTGTCGCCAGAGGGGTCGTTTACCTCGAAAACGGAGAAACCGAAGTCCTGCTTACGAATTTTGGCAGTGAGCACCAACATCTTAGCCTTGGGACTACTGTGGCCCACGTTCATGGCATCGCCGACATTCGACGAGCGCCCAGTCTTGCCATGGTGTCGTCAACGGAAGTTCACACCGGTGTTCCCGACTTCCAGTACGACATTAACCCCGCACTTTCGCCGCAGCAGGGAGGCCAAGTAGAAAACCTCCTCCAGCGCTACGGCGATATCTTCTCGACTTCTTTCCGCGTCGGCAGAACACACTTGGCCAAGCATCGGATAATTACAGATGACGCCGTGCCCCCTCTCAGACAGTCACCTTACCGCGTGTCTTCCACCGAACGCGCCGCAATCAGCCGTCAAGTTAAGGAGATGCTTCGAGACGACGTCATTCAGCCCTCTCGTAGTCCCTGGGCGGCACCAGTTTGTCCTCGTGAAGAAAAAAGATGGTACACTGCAGTTTTGTGTGGACTACCGTCGCCTAAACAAAGTAACTAAAAAAGATGTTTATCTCCTTCCTCGAATCGACGATGCTCTCGATCGCCTCTGCTATGCAAAATATTTCTCATCCATGGACCTCAAATCAGGATATTGGCAAATCGAGGTAGATGAACGGGACCGAAAAAAACCGCATTTATAACTCTGTACAGGCTCTATGAGTTTAAGGCAATGCCATTTGGATTGTGCTCTGCACCCGCGACGTTCCAACGGCTGATGGACACAGTTCTGGCAGACCTGAAGTGGCAGACATGCCTCGTCTACCTTGATGACGTTGTTGTGTTCTCCCCAACGTTCGAGGAGCACCTTCGGCGCCTTGAAGTTGTGGTGCAAGCCATAAAGTTATCTGGGCTAACGTTAAAAAATGAGAAATGCCGCTTTCCTTACACTGAGCTAAAGTTCTTGGGTCACGTCGTCAGTTGCGAGAGAGTTCGGCCTGACCCGGACAAAACCAAAGCTATTGCCAATTTCCCTCCATCACAGGACCAAAAGAAAGTCCGCCGCTTTCTAGGATTATGTGCCTACTACCGTCGCTTTGTGAAAGATTTCGCTCAAATCGCAGAGTCCCTGACGCGTTTGACAAGGACAGACACGCCTTTCACGTGGGATGCCCCTCAAGCACAAAGATTTTAAACTCTTCAACGCCACCTGCAAGGATCTCCAGTTCTGGCTCACTTCGACGAAAACGCAGATACGGAGCTTCATACTGACGCAAGCAACGTAGGTCTGGGTGCCGTTCTGGTTCAAATCCACAGCAGTCGAGAGCGAGTCATCGCTTACGCCAGCCGCTCTTTGTCTCGCGCTGAAGCTAACTACTCAGTAACTGAGAAAGAGTGTCTAGCGATCGTGTGGGCGACGTCGAAATTTCGACCCTATCTTTATGGAAAACGTTTTACTGTAGTTACGGACCATCATGCCTTGTGTTGGCTTGCGACCCTCAAAGATCCATCAGCCCGCCTTGTCAGATGGAGTCTGCGCCTCCAAGAATACGACATGACAGTGGCGTACAAGTCCGGCCGGAAACACTCGGATGCCGATTGCCTCTCGCGTGCCCCTGTCGAATCCCCAACGGATGACGGCAACTACGACGACGACATCACCTTAAATGCGATCAGTGCAACGAGCCTTGCTGACAAACAATACGCCGACCCAGAACTTCGGGACCTCATTGAGTTTCTTAACGGGACCCGCCCGACTGTCCCGAAGGCTTTCAAGCGCTCGGTAGATTCTCTGCGTTCGCCATGGTGTCCTCGTAAAGACAAATTTCGCCGCAAACAATCAGCAATACCTTATTGTTATACCGACGAACCTGAGGGACGAAATCTTTCAAGCTTCACACGATGAACCGACTTCTGGACATTTGGGTGTAGCCCGCACGCTTGCAAGAATCAAAGAGAAGTATTACTGACCCCGCCTTCAGTCGGACGTTTCACACTACGTCAGAACGTGCCGAGGCTGTCAGCGTCGCAAAGTGCCCTCAACAAAACCTGCTGGATTCTTGAAGCCTATAGCACCACCATCGCGGCCTTTCCAGCAGATCGAGATGGACATGCTGGGCCCGTTCTCTCTTTCTCATTCGGGAAACAAGTGGGTCACCGTGGCAACTGACTATCTGACCCGATACGCGGAAACAGCTCTGCCAAGTGCCACAGCCCTTGACGTAGCAAAATTTTTCATCCATCAGATCGTTTTGCGTCTCGGTGCCCCGGAGGCCCTAATCACCGACAGGGGTACAGCTTTCATGGCTGACCTCCTACAGCAGATTTTACTCCACAGTCATAAAGACCACCGAAGGACGAAATCTTATTACCCTCAGACGAACGGTTTAACGAAACGCTTAAACAAAACGCTAGGTGACATGCTCTCCATGTATGTCGACGTTCAACACAAAACTTGCGACGAAGTGCTCCCATACGTCACCTTTGCATACAATACGGCCGTTCAGGAAACGACAAACATGCCACCGTTCCGTCTCGTTTACGGCCGCGACGTGACCACAATGCTAGGCGCCATGTTACCGCATATGGACGACATCGACCCGAATGCGGATCTTCACACCTTCCTGCACCTCGCTGAAGAGGCTCGTCAGCTGGTCAGGGTGAGGTTTCTAGACCAACAATGCCGAGATGCCCAACACTATAACCTCCGACGCCGTGATGCTCGGTACTCATCAGGAGACCGTGTGTGGGTCTGGTTTCCCATTCGCCGACGCGCACTTAGCGAAAAGCTCCTCTGCCGCTATTTTGGACCTTACAAAGTCATCAGGCCACTTGGAGACCTGAACTATGAGGTCGTTCTTGACGGCTTTCAGAAGACTCGGCACTCCCAGCACCCTGAGGTGGTACACGTTGTCCGCCTCAAGCCTTACTACGAGCGGTAGCGCTAGAGCTAGACTTACGGCCGCACAACACGTGAACTTCCCTTGGTGAACGTTTTTTTTTTCAACACACCGGCTACGCATCGGGACGATGCTCTTTTTTTTCCGGGGGCCAGTGACACAGTGCATTCCGCATTTTCGCTTAGCGCTGACCTGAAGCACGCGCCGTCTCGAAGAAGAGGAAGCGGAGGTGTCAGCGATCTTGAGCTGTGGTGCAGACGTTCGTCGGATCCTGCGTTCCTCCGGGATCTCCGGAAACACAGAAAAAGAGAAAACTGCCTGCCTGCGTTGCCCTTCCTTAAGCGGTCATTGCTCCAGCTTGTAATTTGAAGCGCCTTTTATTTTCTATATCTTCAATTCGTATCAATAAAATTCCCTTAAAAGTTTGCGAATGTACTCCAGAGGGTCAGGGTTGTGTTGTCCCGCCGTTCACAGGCCGCAATTGACTTAAAGCCGCCCCCTACATTTTTTATTCTGTGCCTTTATGTTTCATTAGGATGCCCCATTTTAAGAAACCTTATTAAAATGTATCAGAATATCGGACATAAACAAACCGCAAATGATTTTCGTCTTTGCTACTAGCTATAAAGCCCAAGGTGCGAATTTGTTTAGCAACAGCGGACGGCTCCTGCGTCCCTAATTGGAACGCCGTTGTAAACATCACACGCTAAGGTTGATGCCTGCCCTTCCTCAGGTTCCAAGTGCCAGGGGTCACCGTTCGCTAAGGATTTTCCAGACAGGCCTGAATTTTGAGAAGTTGCAGCAAGGTGCCTTCGCTAAGCTGATCAGCACTTCTATGAAAACGGCATACGCATGCATTTACAGAACGCTCTTCCCAGCTTAGCAAAATTGACGCCTCAAGTATCAATTTTCGATTGACGCCAGAAACAACTGGAGGAAAAGAGGAGGTGTAGGATCAAATCGAAAGAGAATATTCAGTCCAGTCTTTCCCACGCGAAGGTAAGATCGGCTAATGAGTCCAAAGTAGAGGATAATGCAAGGCAATGGTCATTTGGAACGTCGAGAAGCATACAAGGTGAAGACGCTACGACGCCCAGCGGAAGGACCGAAAGAACATTAACACAGACGTATGCACGCGTACATGCGCATTATGTGTGGATGCAAACGGGCAAGCACACAGCAAGCAATTCTAATGCTCACTCATCTGTTCGTAATTCGAGCGTAATGCTGTCCTCAGAGACTAAAGTAACGTGAGAGTCGAGAACGGTGGAGTACAGCTCTCAGCGCTAGATGCATAAGCTATGCTCTTTGAGCCCGCAGTCTCCGGAGTGGCGTTGCATAACCACTGTGAATTCTGTGCTCGGGTCACTTGTTCATCAGTTCCATTGGCATGTTGCTTCAACTGGAGGTGCACTGGTCGCAGTCTCACAGCACAAACTTTTCTATGCCGCCGATTCCTCGTTTTGCTACGGCTATTCCTAAGCGCACAGGATGGCTACGTGACTAGAAACTATATATTACCATACCCATTCCCTTCGTTCGAAAAGGCGCCAATTAGTAGAGTGAGAAGAAATAATCTTCAAGAGCGATAGACAACAGGACCAGACAGGCAAAGAGACAAACACGGCGCTGGAAATTGATTCTTGTCATAGAGCACCAACTTGTCAAGTAAGCGACGTAACTCTTGAAAGCAGTGGCTACGCGGAAAGGTTGCCGCATTTCAGCTATGAAGTACATTTATGATCAACCTGCGGTTGATTTACACCGAAATAAAATAAATAAGTAGAAACAATCCCCTGTGGTTTCATTTGTTTCGGTGGCTGTTGTAGTCCTTCATTTATGTTTTCCCCAGTGACCTTACCACGCCGATACTAAAAATATATAGAGCGCAACTTAAAACAGACAAGTACAAAGAGGAGACCAGACGCACGAGCGCTTACTTTGAAGTGACGTTTATTGACAGGAACAGTTACTTAAATGCTTAACACAAAAACCAAAAGATGTGAGACATACGGGCGTTAACTCTTCAAAAATTGCAATTCCGCTTTTGTAAGGACAACCGAGGACGCAATAATACAGGAATCTTGCCGCATGGCTATCTCAGCAGCCTCTACTATATCACGTACTGTCTGGTAAGAGTGCCTATACACCACAGAACAGCTGGTAAGATCTGGTTCGCACGCCTTTTCGATGTCGGTGTCTTCGTCTTCTTTGCATCAACGATGATACTGCGCCAAATTTCCGGTGCCCGTTTCGTGGGTTCTACATTTGTGTTCGTTAAACCCCTCGTTCAAACACCTTCCCGTCTGACCAACGTAAATTTTCCGCATGAAAGAGGAATGGAGTGCACCATGCCTTCAACACATGGAACTAATGGCTCCTGATATGCTATGGTACCGCTCCTACATTCCTCATTCCCGCTGTTCACACGCGCTACCAGCTTCTGTAGCTTTATAGGGGTCGAGAAGACGACGTTCACGTCGCGACGGCGGCCCATCTTCTTGAGTCGGTGCGCCACGTTGCGAACATAAGGGACCACGACTGCCTTCCTTCCTTCGCGCGCTAGCTGTTGTCTATCAAGGTTGCTCGCAGGAGCTTCTTGCTTTTCTTCCTTCAAAAGCCCTTCAACAACACACGCAACTGTGGGCGAAGAGTACCCATACACCGGCATAATTTTTAATCATGAATTACCAACTAGCCCATACCCTTACCTAAAGCCGATACAACAAGCGTTGATAAAACCCTTGACCAGTTTACTTGACAGTTTCATGAAAAAGATCCTCTACATCTGTCAAGAAGATGTACTGATTAACAACCTGACACAAGAATAATTGCGACAAAGAAAGAGAACCAGAGCGTAGCCGGCAATAATCCGTGCTACTTTTATTGACATACGATGAGGCCCCGATCAACACTGCAAACACCCAGAGTAGCTTTTGTATATTAGTCGCTGGATGTAGAAACTCTTGCAGCACCTAAGGCTCTTTTCACAAGAAAAAAATTATGCGTGGTTAGGGAAGCAAACCTTGGCATTTCTTGTGTTAAAAATTTTTTTGCTATTTTCCTCAACTCCTTTGTTTTCAGTTTCATGTGAATTCCTGTGAATGCAGCTTTCAACTCGAATTTCGAGATACTTTGTTGTAGTCGATAAGCAATCCATATCCTACAGTACCAGAAGCTTTGTTTCCTGCCCCCTTTGAGTAACACCTTCTCGAACAGTGCTCACATATTCACAGATTTTCAAGTCGCATGTCGAGCGTATACAAGCGGCCGTGTTCCAAGACAAGCAGTAGGAGTCTGGGACACACTCTCCATCAGAACCATGTCATCACCTGGGTTCATGGCCACGAGGGCCTAGACTGAAGTGTCAAGGCGGACACGTTAGCTCGAGAATATTCTCACCGAGGAGCGCCATCCCCTCCTGCCCCATAACCTTTATCCTCCCAATTCGCCACTAAGCTCGAAACCCAAAGCCTTAATAGACGCCTATACCTTCTCCCTCATCCGTCCCTCTTCTCTGAATACTCCTGCCTCGTGCGGCGCCTTGATATAAACCCCTATCTAAACTTACGCGATTTACATAACCTACACCCTACACTTTATGAAGACCAATGTCTATGGTGCGGCGACACCTCAACTCTAACACATATCGCTTGGATATCTTCTAAAAAACTTCACCGTCAGAAGCCACGTAATGTGTCCCTGGTGCTGTGGGAGATGAAGCTGACCAGCGGACGGCTCGACGGCAAGGAAGCGCTCCTCCAATCCCTCTACCGCAAGCCTACTCAATTTGGCCGAGTGACACAACACCAACTAAACATACAAAAATTGTTGAGCGTATTTGAATATTAGTGAACTTTTACGACACAAGGGCATCTGCAGCGAAAGAGCGCCAGAGCACAAGGTATTTTTCGTTTGGCTCAAGGTGGGGTCAAAGACCCATTTCCCAAGATTTTCACCCTGAGTGAGCCGAGCTCCGGGCAGGTAAAGAATGGGAGTCGTATGCTCAACCACTAGGCCACCGCTGAATAACATTTTTCTTGTCTAAACAGAAAATGGCTACGTCACTGGGATATGCTAACACGTGTACTTCATGTGGCTGCAACAGAAATCCTCAAGCTCAAATATTTAGGAAGATACCCATACAAAAGGTTTCGGTGTAAAGCCGCAGCAAACATCCCGCATGTTCAACTGCCAGTCTTTCAGGCTCTGCTTTGGATTACGTCGTCTTCATCAAGTTACATGCGTGTGCAATGAATTTAAAACATACTGCTATCGCAATGCCCTGTTTGTGACTTAAGCAGCCTCGGAATTTTTCTCGGTGCCGCCTGATCTCCCGGGGCTATTCACTAGCGCCACCCGCCACATTAACGAGACAAGTGAGATGGTCTGCGATACCGCAAGCCCGCGCGGAACTAGATGAAATCGTGATATCAGTAGCTCTGCCAGAACTAACTGGCATTAGAGGTCTCATTAACGCCATGTGGTGCTGTTTTCTTGGAATGTCAAAGGAATATTTTTCCGATGACATTATTACACCACTAAATCACATTAATGTGCGCAAGTAATGAAAAAATTGTTTTAACAATCCTCGTTATCCATGGCTGTTCACTTCATTGACATATATGTTCTGACAAGCATTTCTTTTTCCACAGCATTGTTGGCTTAATTTAATGAGGGTGCCAGGTGGGGCAGTCTTGACCCAATTTGGGGCATTAAAATGTTGTCGCAAAGCTGAAGCTCTGGGTTTGTGAACATCTTAGACGCGAGGCTTGCGGTATTAAAGGACATTCCACGGCCGCCATAATGGTCTAAAATGGTCGCGGTAAACTCCCTCAAGATTAGGCTTTGCGCAAGATAAACAAACTCGAGAGTAAAAAGATGGACAGCTACCCCAAAAGCTGAGTTCGCAGAGCACGGCATGTGAAATGTGGAGGTCGTGGGTTTGTATTCCACTGGTGTAATGTGATTGCCTCTCTTAAACTTTCTGACACAATATTTTTCAAATTAGGAATTTTATGACTGCGGATTTGAAAATTGATCAAACCAAATCACAAATATAACCGCTGCGATTCCGTTGAATGCAATTATCGATGATGATGATGATGGTTACAGATTTTTTTGTTGTGCAAGGGCAATTAGGTTCAAAGAGCGCCATTGTATCCCCGGTGTGTACTCGGTGGCACTGAGGATCGAACCCCACACCTCCCGCAAGTGGGGCGGATGTTCAATAACTTAGACACCATTGCGGTAGCCAAGTTGAGTTACGGTTCAGTTCGTTCACCTGTATCCATTAGAAGGTGTCATTTTTCTGCACCCTCTTCTGCTCAATGTGTCCAGAACACTCATTTGAAGGAGGGCCCATAGGTTCACTCTTCTTACGTAAAGAGCAGAATTAATATAAGTGTGGTTTTCACCTTTTCTTCCTGCGTTGTCATTGGGTCGGCCTGTAAGTTCGCATTCTAACACTGTAATTTGAATTTGTATCCTGGTCGTAGCAGAAGGCGTGTTCAGTCCTTTTTAAACTTCGTCTTCCCATGTCTTCTCCATTTCTGCCAAAAATAGCTCATAAGGCCTTTTTATTGACTATCGCTGTTGGCTATCGCATAAACGTTTTTGCTGCCACTCTACCGCCTCTACGATGAAACCAAGCACGTTGGGCCAAAGAGTTCGATGGCATCACACTGGCCGGTGTGAATCCATCGAACTGCACTGGTATTCAGGTTGTTCAAAGCAACGCTGTTTCGGAAACGATTTTGACGACGGCACGCTCAAGAGCAAGCACATAGCTTATTTTTAATTTTAAGGAGCGTGCGTTCGTAAAGTTGATCGGCTAGTGGTATTGTGAATACCAAGCAGACCTAAAAGTGTCATCATAGTTAATTATGTCGCTTTCTGCACTAGCCACACCTCAGTTTCACCGCAGTGAGATGTGTGTGGTTGACTTTTGTTGTTCCCTTCATGGCGAATGTAAGACGTCTATTAGGCAGGTAGCAAAAGCACCGAAAACTAATCTTGTGAGAAAACATTATTGCATGTGTTACGGATTGGCGACTGCGGGCAACTAAACTTGAGAAATATTAGCAGACATGTGGTAAGACCACTTCTGCGATCAAGTTGTGTATGAATTTAAATTTCTACCCTCAGTAAGTTTTTGTACAATCATAGGATGTGACAGGATTCGTAAGATTAGAACTATCATCGTGATGAAGCAACCTTAAATATGCGAAGGATCTTAAAGGCCGGTGATCCATGCGGTCTTCGCTTTTACCAGTAGATGCGGCTTCAAGGGGAAGTTTTCCCTCTGTTCTTTGATTGATCAAATATGTTCCTTTGCAGTAAATTACGACATAGAGGGAACGATTACGATAGCACAATTGCGAGAATATGAAAAGCCAAAATAGCCACTGCGTGTACTGTCTTGATGCCATTTTGTGTGTTATATAGGAATAAAATTGTGTGTCTTTGGTTGTTCTCTCAATATATTTCGTTTAAATGCATACCTTTTTCTAGTTTACAGTGCTCGTCTTGTGTGATGTCGTGTAGTGCTTTTTCTTGGAATACCTTTTGTAGCAGCGGTTTCAGTTGCAATCTGTTTAGTTTTGTTCAGTATAGTTTATTCTGTGCACAACCGCTGAAAGTGCCAATTTGTTTCTTGTTCTGAAAGACAAAAACCCTGCTTCAGTCCATTAGTAGTACACAACGGTTCCGGCGAAAGATGAACTTTCTGTACGCGAAGCGAGCTGAAAGAAATGGTGCGGATAGCTGCAACGTCCGGGAACTCTCATAGCCCGAAAAATGGCTGTACAAGAAAAGCTTTAGGTGTCTGGTGGCTCGGGCAGCTCCGGGTGTTTTCTCACACCTATGCAGCTCAACCCAACAGCCATACACTCACCTCCACTTTCAGGAAGGACACCCGTGAATGATGATCCATCTCCAATCTCTTGGAATTCCCCTCCACCAGTAGTCCACATATCTAGAAAAAGAAAAAAATGATGATGAAATCTTTTCTAAGGAGGAACGACAACGTAGCCAAATGAAAAGCGAATTGTCCAACCAATACTGATCGCGAAGAGTTGTCCCCTGGCATCGCATGAACGTCCCGTCATTTTTCACACCGACAGATCACTGCTCGACTATTATAGCGACATTCTTGAGATGCCTCGCCCGCACCACTTGCTGCGCCGGCGTCAAGCATCATTTAGAGCGGGGGGGGGGGGGGGGGGGGTTAATGACAAGTAAATATTTGCAGATTCTACAACACCGATGATCTAATGAAGTGGAATATATCTCCCGTATATGAAAATGGTATTGACATTCAGCAGCTTTCTCACACTTCTACGGAAGGTTTTTGTATAAATCGTCTCTCTATTATTGCGAAAGAATTGAAGAGCATGCCAGCTATTTTGACGCTGAATATTGCGTAGTAAAACACTGTTTATGATGCGCTCTGTAAAGGTTTTCTTGAGTCTAACCAACAGCTAAAAAATTCCACAGCATTGATTCATTGCTGCTGCGTAGAATGAATACACCCAAACGATGTCAGCACAACGTCTTTCTAAACGCGTTTCTTTGAGTTAGTTTTTCTGCCGTGGCCCATGAATCCGACCAAGTTGTAAACATCAGCTCTACGTGAAACCTCGTAAGCTCGTGAGCTGATCAAGCGCACACCTTGTCAGAGTGTTTGAGGCCTCGGTGTAGGCTTGGCTTGTCTACATTCTGTAAATGGCACTAAATAAGATCGAAACTTCTTTCCTCACAGCCGCTGCTTATAAAGTCGATTAGTCTATTTATTTCAGCTCGTAGAGCTTAATGTTATCGAACCTGCTTTACTTTCCCTAGAAGTATATGTTTACATTTGGCGCTGGATGCAATTTTGAGTACAGCCGCATCAGTAGGTGTTTATTCTGCGCCTCTAAGAGGTCGTTTAAGAGGCGTCCAATACCAGAAACTACGCTAAAATAAATTCTAAAGCAGGGCAGTTAACACATCGCACCACCATTGTGCTCTTGGTGGAAGCCATAAAAACCGCGGTTTATTCCTCGTAACCCCATGGGGATGAGTTCACGTCTGGAATTGGTATACCGTAGTTAACACCATACGCAAAGGGAGGCGCCTTAATACCCACGGCTTCAAACTGTCAGGTGTCACTGTTCGCGAATGTTCTTGTTGATATGCCTGAGCTAGCGGAAGTTGCCGATAGGTCTGTTCATTAAACCAACTAACATCCGCTGGTAAAAGGAATCCAGATGTCGGTGGAGAGCGCCGCTCATTCAGGGATCATCAAATTAGGTGCCCCAATATTCAGTTTTTGGCACGTGATCAGAAAGATGGAAGAAATAATAAAGGCGTGAGCTCAGATGCGAAAACAATCTCTCTCCCAATTTTTACAACGTACGGGTAAGGAGCTAACGAGCTAAGGTGGGAAGATGAATCCGCCGTAACTTTTATTTGGGACATCAGGAATTTGTTACAAAGTTTGCCGGAAAAACCGACAAAACTTAGTGACACACATGCTAGAACGCGCATAAAATGCGCATCCAAGCGCCCGCAGTGAATTTTTTTCACCTTCTCCATGGCTTTTTTTTCTGCTATTCTTTCTAGGCGAACAGGAAGGCTGCGCATCTGTAGACTATACTTTGCCATGTTCCACTCTCTTCTGTTGGAAAGCCGCTAGTGAGGAGTGATATATCGGTTAGCGAAGTAATATTTCAATGAAATTTGTCGTTTTGTATTATAGGGGTTGACGTCACGAAAAGCGACTCATGTTATTAGAGCCACCATAGTGGACGACTTTGGAGAATTTAGACCACCTAAGGCTCCTTTTATATGCACTGACATTGCGCACTACACAGGACTCTAGAAGGGTGGCAGATTGGGCGAGTTGGTGTTCAATTGTAACAAGAAAATTCAAACAGCTCTAGACAACCGGACCAGAAAGAGGAGACAGTCCAAGCCCACAGATGCAGAGAGGCTGGTTTTCCAGATTCCGTATTTGTGGCTGTTGGAAATAAGGTTATCGAAGCACAGAAATGTTCAGGACCGCCCCAAGAAAATGTTGACGGGAAAAAAATTGCTGTCATGCCTTATGTGCACGCGTTGTCGCATCGTTTTAAGAGGCTACAGGCCAAGTACGGCGTGAAAGTAATTTTTTGTCTGCTCCTAATGGGCTGGGTAAGTTAGGGGCAGCAGTTCATAGGAAGCAGGAACGCTTTAAACGGAATACTGCCTGCAAGGTAAATCATGTAATTATGTTCATCAGTTGGAAGATGGGCGTTGTTTACCAAATTCCTCTATCATGTGGTCGTACTTACATAGGCCAGACAGGACGTTACATCAATATTAGACTCATGGAGCATGCCAATTCATTGGATAAAAAAGGCTCTAACCTGGCAAAGCATTGCAGTGTGTGTAAATGTGTACCTTTCTTTGACGAAGCAGGATTTTTATTTTTGCATAGTGACAAGACTACCAGAGAAGTCGCCGAAGCAATCCATATCATCAGAAAGCAGAACTTCTTTAATTTTGTCAGCGAAATAAATAACATTGCTGCACGAAGGGTAGATTTGAAGGCAGGTACATGACGTGCAAATGTTGACATTTTGGAGTTTTTATCTGATCATCGATGCATGACCATGCGCATGTGTGACCAGTTTTGTACGTATAAATTGACTTCTTCCTTCAAATAAATCAGTTGTAAGTTCAGCGCCGTGTTTGTCTCCTCCTCTTTCTGGACCAGTTGTCTAGCGCTGTTTGAATTTTCTTGTTAACAGGACTCTAGGATTACTCCTCCATCTAAATACGACCAACAAGGGCGGAATCGAACCAACAACTTTCAATTCAGCAGCCGAACACCATAACCGCTGAGCTACATGGCGGCTTTTTCAAATAAGTGTTATCCGCGGGATTGTTGCCGCATTTGAACGTATGGGTCTCCACTCATTTCTGTCGTACTGCAGAATCGAATGATTCCGGCTGTGGCAACCACGCGTGAAGAATTTTTGATGCAAAAGTTCTTTGAAGTGTCAATAAGAGCTTCAAGTAACGCTTTTTTTTACAATTAGAAATATTTTGGCGGCTAGCTAAAGAGGTTTGAAAGCACGGAACGTTGTTGGAAGGAGTCTGTGCCAGTTGATAACTGAAGATAACTGTGGTACCCGGGCAATAAAAAGACCAGAGAATTGAAGAGACTATGCACCCGCTTACAAGTAAAGTTGGAAGCATAACATTTCTCCGATTGCGTTTTTCTTACCTCTGCTTTCGGTTTGTCGCCGTTTCTTAAGATGTAAATTGTCACGAATATAGCAGGAGATGGGGGAGAAAATAACTAACCGCTTGCATTGCCTGCCGGGCCCGCAAACTCCCGCTAGCTGCTCTACAACCTACGTATACAATCCGACCATGCCGCTGAGGATACGCATCCTCAATCTGTTTCTGATCGATCCCTAATTTTCTTTCCAGAGGTGCAAAAACACGGCAGAAAAGCTTCTAAGGCTTGTCAGGTTATGCCTCGTTATCATTTCTGATTTATCGAATTCGACATCCATTAGACCAGCACGGTGCTGGCCGACTGTGATCAGCAACGTGGACGGCACAAATTGAAGAACGTGACTGTGCACACTACAGCTGCTAGTCTGCTGAATGCTATGGTCCTAATTTTTTCTAGTCTTAATCGCACGGCGCAATTTACGTTCCTTTCTACTCACTGACCAGCCGAACAGTACGCCCTAATTAATGGCCTCAAGAAAATGCGGAGCAACAGGCACCTAATTGCAAGCCAAGTTAGTGTCGAACAGCGCCAGACTTTGCCAAGTGTAGTAAGTTTATTTTCACTGCTATTTGCTACGCTGGGGCTATTCCTTCATTTGACAATATATGTCCAATAAGTAGGCAATCTTCATGTGTTTAAATATTAGTTCATGCACTGGAGCTCTCTTTTTTGTGCATGTCTCTTATTTATCACAGCTACCTAAAAAATATGAACTCGCAGCGACCGCCACCCTGAAGATTAAACCCACTTTCTCATACACCTCATTGAATATCAGATGTCATAATGAATGGGAAAGAAATTGCGAAGTGGTAAATGTTTACACATGCCGACGTCATGGTTCGGAAGAGGCATTACTTGAATTAAGAGCTCAATTTACTCCATTAACATTATTTTACAAAATCCGCCTCTATATTGAACCTGTAAGAAACGTTTGAAGGTAAGCAATACGATGTTCTAATATTTTTTTAATAGGCAGGAATAAGTTTTAATATAGCGCAGAACTAGACTCTCCTGGCGTAAACAGGAAATTTAAATAAAGGTATTATTATCATATTTTTCGCATTTTTCTTCCCAGTGGGTCTAAATGTCATTTCACATTCCGACGCATTTTTTTGAACTCCCATGCCAGCCATAGTCGAAGCCATCTTCAGTCACCGTTTAAGACTGCCTCTTTTTATCTCATAGCTATTTCTACCAAAACCTGCTGAAAATGCATATTTTCTCGGCTATGGTTGGAACTAGCACCAACACCGGCAACCGCCAATTTAAAGCGCCTTCGATAAAAGCTAACTTGGCTAAGGCAGCAATTCTCTGGAATTTGATGTCAGTGCGAAAACAATGGTTTCAGGGTCCTCGAAAGCCAACTTGTTTCGGGAGCGATTATCACAATGCCCCCAGTCAAGTTAAAGCGCACCGCACGCTTTCGTTTCTGATTTCGACTAATGTGCATACCTAATTCTGACCGGCAAATGGTGTCATGATTAACAATTATGCCTCTGACGTTCATCGCTGTAATGTTTTTTCCTTATAACTTGGTGGACCACGACAGCATATACTCAACAAATGCGTATTGTGGGATTTGTTTCATGGCACGGGAATTTAAATGAAGCTGTATCTGCGGGATGCAACAGGGCTGATATATAATTACGTGGCAAGAAATTACGGCGCGTGTCTCACGGATGAGTAACTACAGACAACTCTTCTTGAGAAATAGTGGCAAACACGTGGCTGCAGCACTTCGTAATCCTATGCCGGGCTTACGGATGCCCTTTTACTATCAAGCTCAGCACTGTTATGAAGTTAAATTTTTGGTGGTATGCGAAATTTGTACAATAATAAGGGGCGAAACGATGCAAAAACGAAACGAGTAAAACTGTCTTTTGTCGCAATATCGGAAGCTTCTCTGTAATGAAGCCTCAACGGAAATTGGAAGCCTCACCTACCTGCCTCACCAACTCGTTTGTTTTGGCAGTGAGCACAACCAAGACAGAAATTTTATTCGTTGAATTCGTTGAAATTTTGTTAAAAATATTTTTTCCTTATTAAGAAAATGTGACACAGAAGAAAGAAAACAGTGATAGAAGTAGAATAAAAGTTTGCTAACTCAAAATGCAAGTAGGCGTTAGTGACTTGGATTGTTGGTTGAATTTAAATATATAAACCCATTCAATTTTCGTATTTACAGAAGCCGTTTTTATGTTCACAGGCTGTGCGATTACGTGTACCTGCTTTAGTATCGGCCATTTTATCCTGCATGTTGCCTATTTTTGTTCAATAGTTTGTATCAATAAGTAAGAAAAGCAAAAAAAGAGAGATTTAGGTGCGCCTGCATAAAATGTCTGCACAAAGTGCAAATATTTTCTCACCGGACTAGACCAAAGTGCATTCATATCTGGTATCTTTGGTGTCAATTGTAATTTATAGTCTGTTTTTTAGTCTGAAGCAGATAGAATCTACTTTTTTGCGCCAGCACTGTAATGTGTTTTTGGCAGAGAAGCAGTAGTCTGCCTGTGCTGGTGAAGCATCCGTTTTTCGGAGTTCCTTGCGCATCGAGGAATCCTAAGGGCACTCCCAATGTCCTTATGGTGCCTACATTAGAGGACTTTTGGATTGGTGCATCTCTGAGCAAACGCCCGTCCACCTACCTTCTCCCAAAAGAAGCCTCCACCTGCAATGTCTTCTGCAGAAGCGAAAGGCAAAAAAGTCAGGGCAAAATGAGATGGAAATCCTCAATGGTAAGGCGGTCCCTGCAAACTTACATCCCATGAGATTATGCACCGCAAGTGGTATCAAACATCAGAATCATCTCCAAATGAAGGACGGAGCGCTAAGCGTGCTTAGGAGGAATGCGAGTCAGATAGGCATTCTGTATTGTTACGGGCCGACTTCTACCCAAATGTTGACATCGACTTATGGCTGGGGTCCGTAGTATGTTTCCCGCTGGAGAAACAATGAGGAGACAGGGTGGTTCAGCAAAATCAGCACGACAAATATGTTCAGGCTTGAAGCAGTGAAAGAGACGTCAAAAAGTAAAAGATTACGATGAAAGCAATACGACAGGCAAACCAGGCGGGCGCTCATGAATACACTTCTCGCTTTCAGTTCCCGCTTTTTCAAGCCAATAAGCAAGGCTCTTCATGAGTGCGGCCTTCGGGTAGTGTCGCTGAATCCGACTGCCTCAAAAATGTTTGCTTGACGACTTTCTTTTTCCATTATACCAATTTACTTATATCCACCACTAGGCACTCCCTAACGGTTAAAGGTGTTCCGCGCGAACTCCTGACATTAATCCCGCGCAAAAGCAGGCCTCCATGAAAGCCAGAACAGAGGGTGTCGTAGCAAACGATTGGCTGGTTGGGCGCCACCATGGATGCACACAGCCAAGGCGTCAGCGGGCTTCCGTAGACGGGAGCAGGGGTTGTCTGCTCTCTCACACTGGCGCCAATGCAGGTCACGGCGTGCGCTAGCCGCTAAATAGCCTTGTCTGAGAACGCGCTTCTCTTGGTTGCTTTGGTTGCTTTGTTGTTCTCCGGCGGTGCGGAGACCTCCTGGGCACTGATAACGGGACTAACCAGGCGTAGGCTTGTTGTGTAACTGAAGTCTTCGTGCGCGGAGGCTCAGGTGTGAAAAACAGATTCATAACAGTATTAATTTCAGCTTCGGCGGGAGGTTCGGTTTCGTTTCTGTTAAAGGTTTTTGACCTTGACCGTATGCCCACAGCAGAGTGGGCCAGTTTCCATCTGGAAGAGCCAAGCAGATATTAAAGAAAGATCGGAGAAATTAGTCAACACAGGCCTTTGTGCTGCCGCGTTGAGAAATTAGGATGCGGTAAATGCTTACCGATACCGGAGTGAAGTTCACATTTAGGCATGTCTCAACTCTATGCTTCCAATTCGCTCTGCTTGCTTTATTTGAGTGCAACAGCACCGCTCCATACGTGCAACACCGAGCAAAAATATTGACATCTGTCTTCTCTAGTGCTCCCAATTAACCCGAAGTTAACCGAGTTACTCGCGTAAGCTCAGGAAAGTTCGGAGGAGGGTCGAGCAAGCTGCAGCCAATGGGAGGGGGGCTTCGCACCACATAGGTCGCATAACCTTGTGGCCTCATAACAACCTGCTCTCGCAGGTGACAGTTAAAATAATAATTGGTCTCGAAGGGTTTCTCAGGAAGAGAAACATGGGTCGCACAACCACTACCGGTGGCTCTGTGAGAAAGAGTCACTTGCCAGTGCAGAGGCGCATCGCCTAACCGCTTCTACATTAGGCTAGTAGTGGGGTGAGTACTCGCAGCGACAAACGAATATAAGTAGAGAATGACTAATTATGCATATATGGACATCGGTTTGGTTTATGGTTAAGGGGGTTTTAACGTCCCAAAGCGACTCAGGCCATGAGAGACACTGTAGTTAAGGCCTCCGGGAATTGCGACCACCTGGGGTTCTTTATCGCGCACTGACATCGCACAGTACAAGGGCCTCTAGAATTTCGCCTGCATCGAAATCTGACCGCCGCGGCCGGGATCGAACCCGCGCCTTTCGAGCCAGCAGCCGAGCGCCATAACCACTCAGCCACCGCGGCGGCTGTGTAATATATATGGACATTAACGCCGTAAATCTATCGCGTGAAACCCTTAAGGCGGAGGTTAAGTGTGCCCTTCAAATAAAGGATGAACACCTGCTTTCGTACGTCTACTCGCTTTAACTGCCTAAACTCCTACCACTTTTTCTTACAAAGACAGCCTGCATAGTCCACCAGAAGGAAAGCTTTGAACCTAAGCACTGCAATGTTGTTTTATTTACTGAATCAACAGCAGTACACTCAAAATAGGCGCACAGCTCATTTCCTCAGACCTACACAACCAGCCAAAAAATGTGCTGTTTACTTCTTTTGCGTCTGCGCGTTCTTAATGAGTGTGCCTGTGAGCTCACATTCCAACGCTGCCACTTTGAATCTATAACCCAGTCGCATTCGAAGGCGCCTTCAGTAACTCTTGATCGTCAAGGTAGATCGGTAGATCGTCATTGGTAGATCGTCAAGATGACGAAAGGTACCTCCAGTTTTGGAAAACGGAGGAATAAGACCCACACGCTGTGCCGGCGTTGTGGGCGCAGCGGTTACCACATCCAGAAGTCGCGATGTGCTCAGTGCGGCTACCCCAACAGCAAGATGCGCCACTACAACTGGAGCGTCAAGGCTAAGAGGAGGAAGACCACTGGCACTGGCCGTCTCCGCCACCTCAGGAAGGTCTGGAGGCGTTTCAGGAACGGTTTCCGTGAGGGAGGTCTGCCGAAGTCCCAGAACCACGCTGTTGCTGGTGGATCAGCGTCTGGCGGCAAATAAATTGTATAAAGGCAACAAAGCTCTCACAATAAAAAAAAACTCTTCCCATTTCTTGGGGGTTCATTCCGTACGAAACTGAACGAAAGCATCAAGACTCATAGTAGCCAGTTTACAGCCCCGTCGATCAAACCATGAACATTGGATCAAAGAGCACTACAACTGTAGGTGATGTCGTAGAGTAATGCTGGTTTTGAGGCCCTCCGAACCAAAGCATTTCGAAAACGAATGCAACAAGGCCCAAAACCAAAAACAAGCGCACTGCAGACACTAGTGTCAGTTTGGACGACCGTGCATCCTTGATGCAGAGCGGCTGGTGTGGTGTTGATCACCTGTTAGATCATTGAAGTACAAGGCAGTAAATTCGCTCTCATTCGGCACGGGCGGTCACCTGAGCTTCAAGGCAATCTAGTGAATATTTTAGAGTTTTGTTCGCCTCTAGAGAAAAGAAAACAGTTACCTATAACATTTAACAGCGCTGAGATATAATTTCCTGTGAAGAAATTATTCGTATCTTGAGGATGAGTATTTGCCAAAGCCCGCTTGAGAAATATTCGGGAAACACCAGGTTGCAGCACTTTCTGAGGCAATGACGGGCTTTTGG
This sequence comes from Amblyomma americanum, assembly GCF_052857255.1. Lineage (NCBI taxonomy): Eukaryota > Metazoa > Arthropoda > Arachnida > Ixodida > Ixodidae > Amblyomma > Amblyomma americanum. The sequence continues at coordinate 67,953,989 of NC_135505.1, read as the reverse complement.
CTGCCCTTTTTATCTCGAAATCGACAGTTTCTTAATTTTGTCGGTAGAATGAAAGCGCTCGGCGATGAAAGTCCAGCGCAGATTGGAAGCTTTCATAAGGACGAGTCTTCATGTGGTTTTTTTATTTGATATTAATTTTGACGGTGGGTGCAGCCGCAAGGGGAAGTTTTCTTATATATTTATTGCAAGGTATTTTTTCTTGATAATAAAATACGACAAAAATAATTACGGATCACAAGTGAACAAGAATATGCGAAATCAAAATAGTAGTGACTTTTGGTGACATTGTTGGTATTTGAAATGAATAAACCTACTAAGTTCTCGTATTTGCCGAACGCGTCCTGAGTGTTTTTGTCCAGCGCTATCACGTCGACCTGATTAAGATTTAGCCTTTTCCGATGGCATGTTTCCTATTTCTGTTTAATATAAGTGTGGGTATTCCTTAGTCAAGCAAAAGGAGTATTAAGTTCACTGCATAATATTTTCCGTGAAAATGTAATGATCCTCTCATTTAACAAGTTCGAAGTATAGGCATGTGTTGCGTCTTGGATTTTTATTAATTTGAATAACGGTTTGCTGTCAAGTAAGAACTAGAAAAAGGCTGCTTTACTACGGTAGCAGTAAAGCGTTCTTTATCCGACAAAGTCGTGGTCTATTTGTATGTGTGAAGACTACGCACCACAGCGCCTCTACAGTATCAGTATGGATCGGGGCACCCTCAAAGAGTTCCGCGGGCCTTTCAGTCGCCCACTCCGGAGGACCCTCCGTTGGGTGTAACTCTGGGCCCCGGTGGTGTCCGGCGACTACCGGGCATTGCCTCCCACTTAAGAGCCACCATCCATCCTTATACCTGCAGCCCCCCCAAGAAGCCTGCACCATCAAAAGCCCACACTGCAGCAGAACGAAAAAACTGGGTTGAAATAGAATACAACGTCTCAATAGCAAGGTTTTAAGTGCAGCCGCAAAATGTGTTATCAATAATCAATACTCAACGTCTGACATCGAGTTTAAATGGCTGCCTGAGCAACTCCGACTATAGCTCATAATTATGCCTATTGTTTCAGTGGGTTTGTTTCCATGCCCCACGCTGATTATGCTGGCGTACAGTGTAGCGTAAAACGAGTTGATCCTGCTAAGCAAAATGTGTAGAATTTACACTTGCAATTACAGCAAAGACTGCGTGACATGAAGGAAGTATGTGTTTTGCAGCACCTTTTTATAGCGCTTTGCATAGGGCGTAGTTAGCAAGTACAAGTAATGGTCAGAAATAAATATTAGTGTGGCGGCTACCGCCAGTCCAAGTTTCTCGAGCTGTTTTCGGCTGTCATTTACGTTTTCTTGTGATTAGCCTTTCCATCTGACTCATTCATTCAGAACGAAAAGTAAAAGAACATAAGCGATTACTATATTCGGTAGTGCGTTTATAATCCGCTGCCTCATTGCGGTCTCTGTAAAACTTCATTTTTTATTCTTTACAACGCCTATAGTACCCGCGTTTTATGTTTATCTATGCACGCCAATGTGTCGCACTAAATACATCGTAGTGTACGCGTTTTGTGTCGCATCAGGTATATCGGTGGGCAGAAGCCTCTTGAAAGGAAGGACCCGCCAGATCTGGTACTTCCCGGCGTTGACATATAGCTGCGCCTCAACTTGTGCGCACTAAGCCATCTAGATTTGCGGGCGTAATGGCGACATATGTACAGGGGACGGGCCCTGTGGCGCTATCGCGTGCCACTCATCTTTCTGTAGGTCCAAGGCGAGGGCAGCATCTCGGCTACATCCTACGTTGCAAAGTCTGCTGGCTAGTATAAGGTCACCAACTGGGCAACGTACCGTGCCACGTCCAGTCCCATGGCATTTCCTCGTTGCTCACATCCGGCAGATCCAAGCAATACGTGTTCCGCCCTGTGTCGCACCGCCCACTCACAGGGTCCACCAAACAAGCGATAAGAAAGCTGGGATTTGAGCCATAAAAAACTCATCTTTCCCTGTATCAATACAGATGATTCGTGAAGAATACCATATCGACTAAAAAGGACACCAGACATTTCCAGTTTTGCACTCAAGAATCTTCTTTTGGAATCCCGGGGACAGCTAAAATTCTTTGTGTTGTATTTTATATGCCGTAGTTTTGTAGTGTTGTGCACAAACGAACGGAGAGAAGTTCGCAGAGACTTTGATGTTCACACTCGCACTCGTTCGCAACGACTGCGACAGTGCGGGCGCATCGCACTATCAGCTCTTTACTTAATGAAATCTACAATTTTTTGCCGTCATTGCTTTGCAGATTCAAAATAAAAGTAATAGTCACCCCAACTGCTCCTTAACGTGGAAAAAGGAAAAGAGTGTAAGCTGATTCGCCTTTGGAGTTTATTCGTTTGCAATAGCGGTTTCCGTTGAACGAAGGTGCGTGTCCACGCAATGTTCGAGGTCACAATAATATTCACTCCTTAACAAATTGCGGAAATTAACGACCACTTTGATGAAGCCTTTTCTTGCCTGATGACGCTTAAAATGAAGGGTACGTGCTACAAAGTTTGAAGGTGCAAGGCAATTTGGACCAGATATTTAAAAGCCCCAAATTCCGGCACCTAGCTACAAGAGGATGCTCGTGCTTGGTGCGAAAGGGCTTCACAATATAGTCCCTTCGGGGCACTGCTCATGTGGTCTGTATTCAAAGATTTCTAAGAGGGATAATAGTGACATTGAATTGGACAATGTTAGGCGGGCAGAGATAAAGTTTATTTTGCCCTACCTGTCTCAGAAATTCCGAGGGCCAAGAAATACGAACAGCAGCTTTTACTTGCCGGACAGAATTGCAACTAGAAAAAAGGATGCAAATTAGGCTAAAACAGAAGTCTACAATCTTCAATGCCATTAGGCATTTGTGCATCGACATCGGCGTTGTCGCGGTTGCGAGGACACGCCTATGTATCTTATGGGGAGGTAATTTTCGCAATAATAAAAAAGAGAACACCTGATGCAAAATTTGTGCACTGTCTCTCAGAGACACAAGAGAAGATTTATCTGTTTATTTAGCTTTGACTAGCAAGACAGATCCGCACCGAGCATTCCAGACGAGGCGTAATTATCTCATGTCTTTTAAAAAAGCACACATGAGTGCATGAATCATCAGTTTCTTCCGGAACTTACAGGAATTCAATCCACAACCCTCAAGTTCTGTCTCAGTCGATCGAAGCTGGGATTTCTCAACGCCGCGTCACAGACATTTGATGCAAATTTATGCAAGCCATAGCCAGGTATTCCTGATCAGAGATGAAGGAGCAGTTGCCAGGCACGCATTGCTACCTGCACAAACAATGCCGTCTAACCGAATGATGAGAGAAAAATGCGGCTGCTCTGCGAAGTCACCCATCCCCTATAATATTTAATAGCCCATCCTATCAGAACGCCGTCGCATCGCGCCTCGTTGCCGCCGACGATGTGCTCTGCGGAAAGTAGACAAAGCACTTGCAAGTTGCGTAATGAAGAGAAATAACAGTTGGAGCGTGACTTTGGGCCGATGCCGGTAGTAGTGCTTCGCCGTCATTTTTTGATCCGGTCCGCATCTGTCCCGACGCTGTTGCGCAAGAAGCGGAGAGCTGCCGACTACCGCTCGCACTGGCTTGACGTTCATGACAAATTCAAGCGCGGAGCTCAAGGGAATGTTGGTGTTCGGCTAGTGCAGTTTCTGCGGTGATGGTGGCCCCGTGCGATAAAAATGATCATTGGCAGCAATGCATCGAGGGTCAGAAGACCAAACATGCCGGTGCACTGCATGAGTTTGACGTGTCGCCAGTGCGAGCAAATGTAAAGGAATGGACAACTTTCTCTCTACGACACCGAAAAACTGGACGAAACAAACAGGCGGAAATTGTTCTATTAGTGGTGATCTGCAAGCGAGAAGTTCTATCGAACCACTTTAGACACATTTGTTGATATGTTCAGCATATATTGTAATCTTTAATCTCCTTACGCGGCTGAATGAGCAGAAATTGCTAATTTCATGACCAGGACTTCAGGCACCTGTGCTCCAGAAACTCTTGCAAAACCTGTCCATAGCGCTGACTCTCAATTCGGCAACCATTTTAAGAAATAACGGACAATCTCATAGCAGTATATTCGTAAATAAATATTTATAGGTGTATGAAGACTAGAGGCAGAACTAGAAAGGGGGAAATAATGATCTTTTGCAGAACCAGGTAACAAGTGCAAAATCGTGCCAACTTTTACACCTCCGGTTCGTCTGCTAAACAAAGTATTCATCACTTCTATTTAATCTTTTATAATTCCCAAAAGGGATGACCTTGCGCAGTTTTAAATTGAAAATTTATTAAGCGCACTTGCGAGAACTTCACAATAACCCTTCTGACGTCCAGATGACTCAAGCAAAGAATCGCATAGTACCACGCAAGCATGTTTCGTTTCATTATTAAGCCTTTGTGTAGAAATAATTGTTTAAATATTTTCAGCAAGATTTTTTGACCATAAGGGCAAGTCTTGAAAAGGATGTCCACGCTGTCTTCAGTGTAAAGCGTGCTTGTTTAGGTATACTAATCTCATCTGAATGAAACCAAAGGCTCTTAAGTTAAAGAAACACAAAGCGCCTTCGTTTCCTCTCAGTTGAGGTGAAAAAATCAATTCGGCCCTATGGAGCAGCAGCACGTTTGGACAGTCGAGCGCCTTTCGAAGTTTGGCCGAATGCTCCGCATAACCACCTAAAAGACTTGAAGGTAAACAGCCGCCTGGCTTTTGTCAACAGTTGGCGCTATTTCTATCTTACGAGACGATAAAAAATTCCGTTGATGCCTGTAAACGAGGCATGATCTTTCGAACGCGATATGGAACAATTTACATAGCTCTTCCTCATGGCAGTCACCGTGCTGAGCAACCTTCCGCTGAAATTTCTCTTCAAATCCACGTGCAGCTGGAGTAAACAGGAAGAACTTAGTTTTGAGTGATTTCCTTCTCTCATGAAGCTAAGCCCTCTACATTGACGTTTAGATGAGAGAACCTGGTGCTCCTACAAAGCGCTATACATTACCCGATTTGAAAACGCAATGAATCCATTTTTCTTTGACGGCACTTAGTCGAATTTCCAGGAGTTGATATCAGAACACGACGAATTGCACAACAGCTATCAACACCGACTACTCTCACTCCGATTTTACCAACCGGAAAAGCGATCCGCTAGTCGCGCTGGCGACGCGCTGCTTGGTAGAAAATCACAGGCGTTTACAAGCCCTTCGCGAGTCCAACTTCGTGCGAATGCAATTTTTCTGTGTGAAAAGTTTAAAATGGCAACAAAAATGCTCTTGCTGTTCACATTTTAGTGATTTTTGCCATGAACATTTCAATACCCAAAGATTCACGCGCTATCTCACACTCTGATAATGCAGGATTTTAAGCGGGAAAACGGGATGGCGCGAGCTATACACACAGCTCCGAACATATTGCGCGTGAATGCCGAACTGTGTGCGAGTTTATACGCAAACACAAGAAACAAGAGTAGAAAAGAGGTTAGTGAATCATCAAGAACATTGAAAATTGCGGCCTTCAGCAAGAGAAACAAGAGGCTCAATCACACACGATTCGCCTTCTTTGCATTCAAACCCAGCTTCAAAGAGCCTCCCGCGCTGTTTACTCAAAATATCATAAGGAATAAAGCTTTGACTGAACTCTCTTCGTATCCGCATTTTTAGTGTGCCGGCTACGGTGAGTGCTCAGGCATTTTTTTTCAGTAACATGGCATACTCTCTTAATATTTCTTTCATGAACTTCCCGGTTGTTCCATAAAGGAGCACCTGAAGACATGGTTATTATAAAACACTATTTTTTGGCTACGTAAGGCAGGGCTTGTTTATTGGAATAACACTGCTTTCAATTGGACTATGCAAGGCGCCCTTTTGGAGCATAAAAACAAGCCTGTTTCCTTCTGGCTACATTTTCTTTTTGCATAGGAGACAGGAAAATTCAGTGCAGTGTTGTTTCTGTACTATGGGTTTCTTATTGCGGCACCACGACTAAGCCCATTTTTCGATATTGGGCATACGTACCCTCTTTGCCAAATTCACCGAGCATCTGGTATTTTCTTCTCAATTGTATATTGGATTCCTTACTCCTCTCTTAAAGACCGAAGGGTGTCAGAACATGAAGACAACGGCTCATGTTACTGTACACACACTGAGAGCTGAAGGGTTGCCATAAGTGCTTCACTATGCGGCTAAGAAACAAACCACTTGTGCCCAGTTACATTTGGCAAAGATGATACGTACGTACAGTCATGAGCAAAAGAGGAGACGCCACGGCTCCAGGCGCGGGAGCAAGGGTGGGGGTTGGGGGGGGGGGGGGGCACCGCGGCGCTGGCATCTCGCGCCGCACGCTCGTTGCCAGAGTGCCCTGAGTGACGACAGACTTCACCCTCGGTCTCGCGCGGAAGCTTGTCACGCTTAATAAATTTCTAGTGTGGCGTTCGGATACTCCGCAGCTGACGGTCGCGACGTAGGGGAGCGAGCATCGCAAAGTGCCCAATGTATATGAAGGAAAAATAGGGCCAACTGCTGCCCTCTTCCTCCGTTTCGGCGCGCCTTGACAGTTGCACACGGATACATTGCCTGTATCGGCATGCTGTTGGAAAACACGCACGGATTCAACTCCACTCCCGAATTAATATGTAGAAAGGAATACATCGAGGCGTAAAATACAAGGCACTGTGAATCCTCACATCGAACACCTCTTTCAAACGAGTATTCAATATGTTTGGCAATCACAGAGTCTTTATTGCCTTGAGAAATAAACAATCTGACCGTAGCAATCAAATAGTGCTTAATGAAGTTGTCATTCACGGCAATCACAAGAGCAGCTCGGCGCGGCATCGAATCAAAGAGTGATGACACAATTCGAGGCGAGCAAAAACAGTCGGACATTACTGTTTTACGGCAGTCCACAGTAGACCATCTGTAGCCATGCGGAGATCCTTGGCCGCAAGTTGCCTTTTGATCAGCTCCTACAAGTTTTCTATGGGGTTAAGATCTGCACCTACTGGTGGCCACTACAACGTGCGGATGCCCATCTCTTCCAGCAGTGTGCCCACGAGGCCAGCTGTGTGAACTGGGCTACGATGCTGCTGGAGAAAGAAGCAGCCATCGATGAAGGGGCCACCAATAAATTTATTTCAGGGGCCCAACTCCTCTTGAACGATGACACTGTACGCGGTGGCGTAGAAGCGGCCTGCGATGCGCACAACTGGGCCAAGGCCATCTTTGCTTATGAGTTATGACACCTCAGGTATTACAGCACACCTGCCACTTGACAGATGGCCGTCGTGTACTCGGGCATACATCTATAAAAGAGGAGGGTGGAGAGAGACGTAAAGAGAAAAAGCAAACTAGGTAACGCATGATCTCTCTAGGCAAATGAGAGTATTAAGATATATTACCATTGTCTTGGATAAAGAAATTTCTGATATTTCACAGGTTAGACATCAAGCACTCTATTAATTTTTTGTACAAGCCAATTTGCACGTGGTAAGGGCTAGTCTTTGGAAAAAAAAACGGGAAATACAATATCAGAATTTTTCTATTTATTAAACTGTAATCTATTTTAATGCCTCATGGCCTAGAGAGATCCTGGGTTGCCTGGCTTGATTTTTTCTTTTACGTCACTCTGCACCCTCCTGTTTAATAGATATCTGCACTAGTACACGACGGGCATTTTACCTAGTGGCCGATGCGATGCCGATATCTGGGGTGTCATAAGCAAGGATGGCCTCTGCCCCCTTGTGCGCACCAAAAGCCGCTTCAACGCCTCCGCGTACAAAGTTATCGTTCAAGAGGAGTTCATTCCCTACGTGCTTGGTGGCCCCATCAGCGATGGCTGCTTCCTTCTCCAGCAGGATCGTAGCCCTGTTCACACAGCTCGCCTCGTGGGCACACTGCTGGAAAGCGGACGTCCGCACGCTGAGTGGCCATTAGTACGTGCAAATCTGAACCACATCAAAAATGTGTGGGGGCTGATCAACATGCAACTTGGGGCACGGAACCTACGCACGGCTAGCTACTGCTGGTCAACTGTGGACTGCCGTAAAACAGGAATGGCAGGCTCTTCGTGGTCAACCCGAAGTTGTGTCATCACTCTATGGTTCGATCCCGCGCCGAGCTGCTGCTGTAATTGCCGTTAATATCAACTTCATGAAGCATTGGTTCATTGTTAAGTTCAGACTGTGTATTTCTCACGGCAATAAAGAGCCTGTGGGAGCCAAAAATCTTAACAATAATTTGGAGTGGTGTTCGAAGCGAGGATCCACATGGCCTTGCATTTGACGCCTCAATGTATTCGTATCTACCTAATAATTGGGGAGTAGATTGGGAGCCGCAAGTGCCTTCCAACAGCTCCTCGATACAGGCACGGCATCACTCCGTAACCGCCAAGGCGCGCCCAAAATATAGGAGGAGGGGAGAATTTGGCCCTGCTTCCTCTTCCGAGACTTCAGGCGCTTTGCGATGCGCGCTCACCCTACGACGTGACCATCAGCTGCAGAGTATCCGAACACCAAACTAGAAACTTATCAAGCGTGTTAAGCACCTGCGCGAGAGCGAGGGTGAAGTCTGTCGTTACTCAGGGCACTCTCGCAACGAGCGTGCGGCGCGAGATAGCATCGCCGCAGTGCGGCCCCTGCAGCTGCTCCGGCGCACGCAGCTGTGGTCTCTCCACTTTTGTTCACGACTTCACTTCCCTGATGCCTTCTTTGTGGTCCATCTTCCCACCGCCTAGTGGGGAACATTCCAGATTGGTACACCTGGCAGGCCGTCCGCTGAGTGAAGGCTTTTAGGCCTTTACCAAGTTCTTTACCAAAAGGCTTTAAGGGTAAATCCTTCTGGTAAAGGCATCTAGTGTAAGGCCACCATGGCACATGCCTGAGGCGAAAGGCCTTTATTCAGAAGGATTTCTTGGTAAAGGACTTTTCCAAAAGGAGCGTCCTCAATGCCAGGCTACCATGATCGCCAAGCCTTTAAACGCAACCTGTCAAAGCTAGACTCCCTTGAACGTTTCGAACACCTCATCGCCATGTTTCAAACGCACGACCATTCTTGTGCTGCTTTGATTGGTGGTTTTTAATTCTTAAGGACCACTCAATATTTCTTTTCGATAGAAAAAACAGCGAAAATTACCATGTGTGCTAGGGCAAGTTTGAGAGACCCGTCATCTTCGCTATTTGCAATACAGCTGCACCCACTCGTAGACAGGCCTGAGTTTCCAAAGACAAATGCCGGCGCTTGGTTTTATTGAGCTCCTACATCCTTACTAACAGGGATACCAAGCAGAGTCGGATTTCTTGGAAACTACCGAAGCGTATAGTTCGAGGCTACAATGCCGCCGATAGTGCAGAGACATGAGGAAGCCTCCTATGCGTTATCGAAGCAAAAGCACACAGCATTAACATCGTAGCCTAGTATATGCGTTGGTAATGCACACTAAAAAAGAGAGAACAGCGCAAAAAGTGAACGCTCACTTCAAGAAAGAGAGAGAGAGGCGTTGACAGACATTCAAATAGGACGTTTATTAGATGTCTAAAATTTTATGAGGAGACACCACATTGTAAAACTTTTTTATGGGTAGGCCGCAAAGAAAAATTTTCGCGGGCACCTCCCGATTACGCAAAATGCTGTCTTGGAAGTGAAGAGATTTTTTACTTTATTTCTGACACCAGGAGACGGTGTTTGACCTTGAGAGACACTATCATCGTTGATGGAGAATGAAGGGTCCAATGAGTAGAAATGGCCCGGTTACATCTTTGCCCAGGAGGGCGACACATAAGTTAACAAAGTTTTTCACTATTTTTTTTTAAGAAAGCTGTCATCTCCGCAGCAGATGGTGTTTTACAGCGATTTCGTAAATCAAATAGATTCCTCCTGAAATCATTTCAATTTAACAGCCACGTAGTGATTAAACAGTGGGCTTTGTGTGCACTGACAATGGTTTCAAAGAATGCAAAAGCCCCTAACAGAGTAGTTCCCTTGTCTAAGATTCGGCGAGTCGACGTCAAAGGCCGCCGGCGGCACAGCGACAGAAAGGTCTTCTGGGTTGTTCGCCTTCCACCTTTGATCATTGAATTGCATTGTTAAAGAGATTAAGCCATGTAAGACATTGCTCTATAACCAAAAGCGCAAGAAAGAGCAGGCGTGCTAAGCTTCTCGATGAGGGCTTGTTGCCGGCACGCCTCATTAAGACGGCCTTTTCGCGCACTGAAGCTGGGTGCCCGTCCTCCGCAAACATTAGCGGTGTGGAAAGCAGCGAATTCGATTGACCTCCATTCTGCATTCCAGTAGGCTCTCGGGTTTGCAGTTAACGAACTTTTGTGGTGGCCGTGATTGAGGAGGCCAGACGTCTTGCTTTTCCTAGGTCATACACTGTAAACAAGTATCAACCCAAATTGGAGTTTAATTGGTTGGCGCCACCCTTTATACTCCATATGCGGAAACCTTTACTTAATTCATATGGAGTAAAAATGTGCCAAATTACCTATTTTGCTCTCTGTTCTAAATAATGTGGTATAAAGCAGGATTCTCCGCCTTATAACTCCAAAATTTAAAGGGAGTTTCTTGGTCTCAATATGCCTCAAGTCCTCAATGAAGTAAAAAAACACCATTTTGCGGCATCCGCCCTGCACCTAGCGTCTCGTCTGCTTACTCGTCAGTCGCCTGATAATGGCGGTGAGTGACGACCCCCTGGTTACCGTCGTCGCTGGATCTCTGCCTAGTCCTGCGCCTGCCGCGGTACAAAACGTGGGGTTGTCGCCGTTTTCTGCTAGAGTAAGCTACATAATTTAACTGCTCTTGTGAAGCCTCCAGTGCTCTAATCATACCTGACCTTCCTTTGTTAGTGTCGCCACATCCGTTAGAGCCTCCGCATAGGCCTAATTCTCGTAGCTGTTTTCAGTGTGGTTCTCGGGGTGTGTTGCAGCAGATAATAGTTTGCTGCATAACATGGAACTGTGCTCCTACTTCCGCCCAATCGTGCTCGGCTTTGTTGATATTGCCCGCCCCCTCAGCGAGCAGCTAAAAAATGGTGTGCCTATCACCTGGGAACCCTTACAAGAAAACGCCTTTGCCGCTGAAATCTCGAAGCTCACCACCTCGCCCGTCTTGGCACGCTTCGATGTGGCCGCTCTCATTGAAGTCCGCACTGACGCCAGGGGACAAGGAATGGGCGCTGTCCTTTCTTAGCGACAATCTGGGTCTGACCGTGTGTTCGCCTACGCCAGCTGTCTTCTGTCTACATCAGAGCGCAATTACTCCATAACGAAACGCGGGTGTTTGGCCCTTGTGTGGGCTGTTGGAAAATTTCGCCCATACTTGTACGCCCGCCCTTTTACGGTTGTCAGCGACCACCATGCGCTCTGCTGACTCTCCTCTGGAAGATCCTACTGGCCGGCCAGGTCGCTGGGCTTTACGCCTACAAGACGACTGTAGTCTATAAGTCCTGTCGGCTACACATCGATGCTGATTGCCTCTTCAGATATCCCGTAGGTTCTTCTGACCACTCTGCAGTGACTGCACCACCGACTTGTTCCCTCTCTCTGCTATTGCTCACAATGACGATGAGCAGCGACGGGATCTCGAGCTCCGCTCTATTATTGACCCCCTCAACTCCTCACCAACTGCATTGCTCTGCGCTGCTTTGTGCTGCATCATGACACTCTGGATGCCGCGGTGGCTTAGTCGTTACGGTGCTCGGCAGCCTGCCCGAAAGACGCGGGTTCGATCCCGGCCGCGGCTTGTCGAATTTCGATGAAGGCGAAATTTTAGAGGCCCGTGTACTGTGCGATGTCAGTGCACGTTCAAAAACCCCAGGAGGTCGAAATTTTGGGAGCCCTTGACTACGGCGCCTCTCATAGCCTGAGTCGTTTTGGGACGTTAAACCCCCATAAACTAAACCAAACCATGACACTCTATACCACCGAAACCTGAACCCCGCCAGCCCCGACCTCCTGCGCGTTGTGCCGAAGCACCCGCGCGCCAATGCCCTCCACGAGCTCCATGATCTCCCCAACGCTGGACATCTGGATGTCTCGCGCACTTACGCCCGCGTGCGTCGACACTTCTTTTGGCCCGCCTCTATCAGTCCGTACGCCGCTACGTTCGCGCCTGCGACCAGTGACAGCGCCGGAAATGTCCCGCCAATCTCTGAGCGGGTATGCTCCAACCTGCTGATGTGCCCCCTGAACCTTTCTGTTGTGTTGGCTTGGATCTTTTGGGTGTGGTTAATGAGTCCACCTCGGAGCACAAATGGATTGCCGTTGCCACAGACTATGCCACTCGCTATGCGATTACGCGGGCCCTCCCCACTAATACTGCTACTGACGTTGCTCACTTTACCCTGTACGACCTCATCCTCCGTCATGGTACAGCCCGCCAACTTCTCACCGGCCATTGCCGTTACTTTCTCACTAAAGTTGTCGACGACATTCTTCTTTCCTGCTCCACTAAGCATAAACTGACCACTGCCTATAATCCTCAAACAAACGGTTTTACAGAGAGCCTCAACCGCACCCTCACATATGCTCGCAATCTACGTTTACCCGGACCATCGGGACTGGGATATCGCGCTTTCATATGAGGCTTTCGCGTACAATTCTTCCCGTCATGACATTGTCGGTTACTCACCGTTCTATCTTTTGAACGGCCGTGAGCCCAAATTACCCTTGGACAGGCTGCTTCAGGCGTCTACTTCACAGCCTTCAGCATACACACACGACACATTAGTCTGGGCCGACCATGCCCGCCAGCTGGCGCGATCCCGACTACAAGCATCGCAGGCCTCGCAACAGGACTACTACGACCGCCGCCATCGCATGGTGGCTTTCTCCCCTGGAGCCCTCGTCTTGCTTTGGTCACCATCACGCCGCGTCGGGCTTTGCGAAAAAACTTCTGTCCCGTATGTTGGCCAAAACCGTGTGCTCCGCCAGGTCACCACTTTCAAATACGAGATCGCCCCGGCCTTCCCAGCAACCGCCTCCCGTGCACCTCAGCGTGACGTTGTCCACGTCTCTCGTCTCAAGCCCTACATCTCGCCGTTTCTTGCTACGGCCTAATCTACACCGAGACGGGGTTTTTGCGACCGGGGGCCGTGGAACGGATATTGTGAGGGAAGACGAAGTGAACGAAGTGCCTCTGTGGTGCGCGTGTTCAGGCTTGGGCGCTCTGTGCTCTTTGTGGGACCTTTGCTCTCGGCCTGTGTGCTGTGCTCGGGGCGTTCTTGCGTCGTTCCCGCCTTGGGCCACGTAACAATAGAGCTCTTGATTGAGCTGATGAGGCTACATTTTTTCTGAGTCGTATTGAAATGCCAAGCCTTAAGAAGTGAATATGAAAGCAAAAACCTCCATACGCAACTACCTTCAGGGGCGTTTTCATTTTTAACTTATTCTGCTCTTGTTTTCAGTCAAGTATAGCGTGGTGCATGACCGTGAAAACTTCTCGGCGACTCTTTTTCAGTTTTTAACTGTTGATTATACTGCTATATTTCTTTATCTACGAACATAGCAAACTAAACAAGCTCGTACAGCAAAAGCAGACGACAAGCCGACGACTCCTGCCGCCACTGAGCTTGCAGCCGGTATAAAGAACACGTGACGCGGGGTGACACAAGGGCAGCGCAGTTTCCTAAATATGATTGTTGGCGGTCCCCGCAGCTGCTGATCGTTTCCGCCGCTGGCACTGCACTAAGAATGAGCCTGGATGAAGATAAATATATACGACGCCATTTAGGGCTTCATTTCTGTGAATAGTAAAACATTACTTCCTTGTACTCACAAATACCTCCCTTTCATAAAAAAGTAAATATAATTCTCCATTTATAGGTATTAAATGAAACCTTTTTTAGGGTGCGCGTTAGAGGACTAGCCATTTACTCTAATCTGCGTGTTTTCTTGTTAATAGTTTAGGCAAAGTGAGATGCCTGAAGCATTTTTATGGATTACTCAAGAAAGATGAGAAAAGAGATTCGAATTTCGCGAAAAAGAAGCAGAGTGAACAGCAAGGACATATAAATTGAGAACGCCACCATTCACTCGATATATAAGCAAATTAAACAGCAGAGAAATCGTAGAAAGTTGGCTGGGCATTGTGCAGTTAATATTAAGTCTATTACCTTTTATGTGCTCGTCCTTTGCGTTCTTGCTGTGTTCACAGTTATTCTGACTTCACGTGCCACGGCTAACTGTGGGAGATATACGGTAAGGTGTGTTTCGAATTTTTTTAAACCTGTGTGATTCCACTACCTTCATATTGTCATGGCACAGACAGTTTAGAATTGCGCCTTTAGCCACACACTGCTCACGCGGCTGGCATCAAAATGACACGCTTGTATTTGTTAGTTCCACGCTGCAGTGACGTAACCATCAAGGAACTGTTTTAGATAGTGAGAAAAAAGATGCGGTGCTTGGAAACCAGCCATACTTTTTTGTTATTATTATCAGAGTGATCAGATTCTGTGGTCATGCCTAAGATTTCTCCGCGGTGGGATAACCGTGGTTATCCACTGGCCGTGCTCAAGCACGCAGTGCCTCATATAGTGTAGAATCTTAGTTCTCGCTCATCGGATGGGGCGTGCGGTAGTAAGATGCCGCAAAGTGCTTCGAAACACGTCTCAGGCAATCTGTGAGAGTCTGCGTAGAATATTTATTATTTATTTTAAATTTATGTCCACATACTGTAAACCCCAACCGGGGTTTTTAATCGTAGCTGCGTACTGTGGGGGCGCACCTGGAAAGCACCGTTAAATAGAATATTAAGGCAGATATTAATGGTGGGTGGAAACTGGCGAGATTAGATACCGGGAAGTTCATAATTATAGCGCAGCTGCGTTAAACCCACACAACACGCAGCGCTAACAAGAACCCGGCGTAGAAACTGCTGAAACACAAGCAGCGCTGACGTCGCCTAAAGCCAGCACTAAGCGCGGCTGGAATACACAGATAGGCATAAAAAAACATAAAAGCAAGAAAGCTTCGACATCGAAACCCAGATGTCATCATTTAAAGCTGTTTTGTACTTGCACCTTACGGAGTACTTCGTTTGCTGTGTGCTACTGTGTATTTTTTACCCACAGGGAGCAGGCTCAAAGTATTGATGCGTGGCTTCCCAATGGCATGTGAGCCAAACTATGAACGGTGAAAATGGAGCCGTGGGCTTCAAGGGTTCTAGAAACGATTGTGATCACATATCATACAGTGCGGACACATATCCTTAATTTTATCACATATCCTTAATTTTATTTCTGGCTGTGAATAGAACACGCCCGAATGTATCCATACCAGTTTCTTTGTCATGGCCCGGGGAAGTACATCTTTAATTGGCACGCATTCAAAAGAGAACTTTTCACGAACCCCGCAAAAAATATACTCCGTGGTTCTTGCTCCATTGAAATAAAGCGTAATTTCTTTGTAGTAGTAACCACGTAATCCTTTACTTCATAATCAATAGAAACGCAATGCCTATGCGTTGCAATTTAGCCGAGGCAATATGTACGTAAGCACGCCCTTTGGAATATTTGCTCCTGAATTCTAACAACCTTGTCAAGATAATCCGCGAGAGTATGCGCTTGCGATAACTTTTTCTGCGCGGCTTCTCCGGAGCAGCATTTATATCCTTGGCTTCAATTTACTTATCCAAATTACGTAAGCCAAGAATATTTATTACAAACAGATCAACACATTTACAGTGGTCCTTAAAGGGGTTAAAGTAAAGCAACACGAGTTGTGCTTCACATATGAGAAAATAAAAGCAGATTGTTTAAATTTTTATGCACCAAATAATGGTGAGCTTTGCTTATGCTATCTGAAGGAGCTTCACCGAATTTAAAAGCAACATCTATAAATGGCTATCAATTGAAAATTGTTTTGGGGAAGAGAAATGGCGCAGTATCTCTCTCACATATTTGCGGCCACCTGAATCGTGCCGTAGGTGATGCGATAAAGGAGCGACTGAGAGAAGAAAGAGGTGCCGTAGTGGAGAGCTCCTGAATAATTTCGACCACCGGCGGATCTTTAAAGTGCACTGACATGGCGCAGCACACGGGCGCCTTAGCGTTTCGCCTGCATCGAAACGCGGCCGCCGCGGTCGGATTAGAACTCGGGTACTCAGGATCAGTAGCCGAGCGTCCTAATCACTGAGCCACCGCGGAGGGTCTAACAATCAAACAATTAGAGGCCCATTGAGAAACTGTCCAGCAATTAAACAATTTCTCGATCGGGCTCTCTAAGGAAGCTTTCCCTCCACACGAAGCGTTCCGCACGCTGCCGAATTTTAAAGAATCAGTCGGAGAGAGGAAATAAACTTATAGAAGGTTTCTGCCACACTGTACTACGCAAAAATTCAAACCTCTCTTGCCAGATTTACTTATCGATTAGAGTACAAAGCACCAATACCCCATAAAATATATCTACTCTTCCCGTAGAGCCTACCTTTGCAACGGGTTAGGGTAGTGCCTAAAATCACTGCCTAACTTTGACGAAAACTGACATATATGAGCATTTGGGACTGGCGGTGACACAAGCACCAGAAATGCAAAAGGTAACGCAATCGTATCCTGCTTTTGTAAGGTGTTTTGGCCAGGTCGCGAAATCGTTTATTCCGGGCTTTCGGGCGAACTCACCAACCAACGAGGAGACCGGTTGTGGGGAGTTAGCTTATTGATGAAGCACCAGCAATTGCCCGAGGAACCTGTTTACGCCAGATAAATCGTCAACACATGCTGATACCTATTCCGCGTGGCGCAATTGTGGTTCAGAATGGTACATCGTGTGGCTCGATAATGAAGCGTTGATGAGGCGGAAAACTGATTCTGCGTTGCCGTCCACGTGCGCTGTAGCGGTTCTATAACAGAGAACGTGTTTTCCGTTTGACATTGACCATATGCAGTTCCCTCACCCTCGATGTTACTCGTTGGTAAGACACGCGCAAACTAAGAGCAACCTTGAGCATCTGTCTCTTCCTAATCCCTCTATTACACAGAGCAGGAGGTCTCAAAATATTTATTCCGATTGCTTGAGGCAGAATGGTACGTAAACTGCCCCAAAAAGTGGTTTTTAAGATTAGAAGCTAAAAATACCCATATTGCTTTCGGAACTCCAAAAACGACATCCTATTATGCGCACTCCAATGTTTTTAAAAACACTGGAACTACACAATTTCTGTGTTGAACTTCGGAGCGACTGAGGCATCATGTAATTAATTAGCTGACTTTTTGTTTCAAAACTAGTCAGATCTTTAAATGTGCTTCCAATTGAGCAAGTAAACGCAACGTGCTACAAAAACTGTTTACTTCTTAGCAGCCCAGTACTGGTCGTATGGAGGCTGATTATCAGAGTTCTAATGGCATCAGCAGTTCTGCTTGCGCGCGATTGCATTTCTTTAGTTTACGAAAGCTGGCACGTTTTTCAGGCATTTAGGTTGAAGCAGGCGTCCGACAATGATAGGCTAAAACCCGAAGGGGGGGGGGGGGGGGTTCGTTTTAGCGCGCTATTATTGGAGAGGTCACTTAAGCTGCGAATTGAGTATATAAGCCATAACATTAAGGGGCTAACGTTTACATAAGCGCGTTCGCCCATTCAAGTAATAAAGCCAGGTCATTGTTTCTGATACATTCAGAGACCGCTGGGAGTCCTGATACCACTCCTGGCGCAGGGGCGCAGCGTTTAAGCCTCTGCCCTGCGATGGCAGTTGCTGCCACCGGTGAGGCTTGTGTGACCCATGTAGCTTCTCCCTAGCAAACCCTTACCACCAATCATTAATTCAAAATATAACCTGCCACAGTGGGCAGCTTCCTCACAATCCGATGGGTGGGTGATGATGATGTTACAGGGTCATGTCACCTCGCTGGCCCACCTGTCACCCAAGGGGACCACGTAGTTGAAAGGTGGGCCGCATAGGGCAGTTTGCTCACAGCCCGTCGGCCCCGCTCGAATTTCAATGGAGGGGAAATTTTATCCTCCCGTGTATTGTGCAATGTCAGTGCACGTTAAAGAAAACCCGGTGGTCAAAACTTCCGCAGCCCTTCACTACGGTGTCGGTCACAGCCTGAATTGCTTTGGGACGCTAAACTCACATTCACCATAAACCAAACAACCCGGAAGCCGCCCCGAAGGACCTTACAGTCTAAGCGCCTCAGTCGAAGGTGTAGTGCGAATGCATTATAGGGAAAATAAATTTAAATAGTATCATAATACTTTTGATTTACAGTGGAAACTGTAAAATGTTGGTTTACCTATATAGCCCGTGGAATCTGCAACGTGAGTCGTAAGGCCTGATTATTTTTTAAAATAATTTTCAGTTAATGAAAACGAAATCAATTCATTATCCATCTGCTACAGGTAGCAGGCGGTAATTAAATTGCGAATAATTTATGCCCCTTCAAATAAACAGTTTTCACCTGCCGGCAGGTGTCACTGTCGGCAGATGTGTATCTCAGCTACGCATTAGGAGAGTCGAGGGGGAGGGGGGAGGGAGTGCGAGACAGAAGACAGAGTGAGACAGGGAGAGGACAGGTGGCCGAGCGGTTTGGGACCCAGAGCGTGGCTACCAATGAATGAGGAGGTAATCTCGTCGGTGCAGCAATATGCAATCTGACGGTATTTCCCGGAACAATCTATAGTTATATACCTTAACCAATGCTATAACAGCGTTCGCTGATTCAAGTGCTGTGCTGGTAAGCCTAGGCGGGTTATTTTTAATGGGAACTTTATTGTCGCCTTTCAGAAGTATTTTCTAAGCTTCCTACAAATTTTTAGTGTGCTTGCTTGAAAAGAAAAATAATACCGATAAAGATAGTCATGCTTTAGCTTATCATTCTCCGTTACGTCACTCATTCGTTTGCATTCCGAGAAAACTCGTTCTCATTTCACCGATACCACATTACATTAGGAACAGTGAATGTATTGATCAATAAGGTCTCATACACTCCCGAGAACTTCTCTGTAAATGAACCGCAGATTGCGCTTAGATTATGTACGGGGCAGTATAAATATTTTTGTTCTAGTTTGCCCATCGCTGCGCTATTTTAAAAGTAACGAGATAGTTCTCTTGCTCAGCCCGCTAAGAGGCATTGCGGGATGTTCACGCTTGCAATATGTTGTTGAAGGCTTTTTACAATCGGGATTTGGACTGGTGTCTAGCAGCGAAGACGTCCCGTTTGCTGCCAGGCACCAACAAACGACCAAGAACAGGGTAATGGAGAGAAAGTTTAAACTCGACCGTTAAAGGGAGATTTACGGGAATGTTTGCACACAACGAGCTATATACAGATCTCCGTTGACACAAATGCGAGCAAACAACATCATCTTATATTCTTAAAAAAAACAGAACAGGCGCGGCTAAAGTGGCAAGGTTTAGTTGTACTCACAGAGATAACGTGAGCAGAAATTGAAAATAATAGAACCGTAACGTCAGAAAAATATTTTTCTCGTTCCCATGCCAAGGATCAGAATTTTCTGCCTTGTTTTACAACGAACGAATTCATTGCAAATGAAGTTATTGGTTCTAAAGGAGAATGGGTGAAAGTGATGTGCCCTCCCCCCCCCCCCCCCGCCGAAGAAAAACAATCAGGAAACAAAACATCCTACACACTAATCATTTGAGGGGCATCTCTACGTTTTACTATTTTGCTGTTCTTTCTGTTTTCGCGGTCACCAAGAAAATAAAGCTGTCAGCTACGCAAATATGCTAAGCTTTAGCACAGGTTAGTCAATATAAGAATAGTTAGGAAATGAAATCATGGCAACGCGTCGATTGTGCCTCCAAATACCTTGGCCGCTGCTTATATTTAATCAGTGTAGAAACTGAGTCCCACACATAGTGGTGGAGCATACGTGCATTAAAAGCCCAAAGCAGCAAAATGTTCATCCAAGCTATCAGGCTGGTCTCGTCGCCGACGTTGTTAGCCACGGATGGCAAATCGTTGAGTAGAATATATATTCCTTCTAGTTCTTTCTTTATGTAGTCGCTGCTGCGTGCCCTATTTCCGTAAACCGATCTTATCCTGTCTCCGGTGAAATTCTGGGAACCGGAGGACAAAACTTCTTTGGAAGGAAGCGGTGGCTGTTTTCCAAGACTCTACGCGGCCGCTTGTCCTCAGGAATGAAACACTTGTTAGTCGGCGACAAAAAAAAGAAAATATTCGAATCTGCCGAATCAAGGTAACAGTGCTTATTTCGTTTCTAGTTATTATTATTTGAAGCCTCAAAGAAAAACAGTTAATTAAATTGCAATGTCCTACCTTCAAAAGTAAATCCCACTCTACGCCTCAACCTTGAAATTTTGTTGATACAACTAGATTTGAAGTTTGATAAATTAGTCTACTTGCGGCCTGCGATATTCGTACAGCCTATGATATCCGATTTTTTTAACATCTAGAAAGAATTCGTTTAGCACTTGAATGTTTTGATTTCACGCTGGCTGAGTTCATTGGACCATCGGCCTGCTGAACTGGGGTTTTTCTCGCGCTCGAAACTTGCAGAAATGGTGCCAGCGAACAGAACGCCCGGTTTTTCTAATCTCTCTCCACGGATGCTCTTGCGAGGCGCAGAGAGTGAGGGGCTGGGGCTAGAGAGTTTTGGCACAGCACATGTTTGGAAGAGCGAGCTATCATATATGTGAGACGTTAGCGGTACGACTTACTGTCGAGGACATAATTGCCCAGGACACACCACCACCATCAAACGCATATGGTTTTTTTTTTATCACCCGGTGTTTATATACAAAACTAGAGGTGATGAACCTAGGCTTTAGACTCTAGAAGTTGTGCTAGTGGAATCCGCAGAACAAGAGCGTACTTGGCACCTACAAGCTAATATCTTCAGTCGCAGTGGACAATTTTGTTTCTAGCAGTACGTTCACCGTACCGCTTGCCTCCAACTGTTTAGTGCCAAGTTGAGTATGACGTTCACTTTTCTGTCCATCGCAAAGACGCCGAATGTTGTCACGATCAGCAAAAACTTCCTTTTTAGCATCATCATCATCATCATCATTATCTGCCTCACTACACCCACTGCAGGGCAAAGGCCTCTCCCATGTCTCTAAAATTAACCCTGTCCTTTGCCAGCTGCGCCCACCCTATGCCTGCAAACATAATCTCGCATGTGGTGTCTTTTTTTTGTTACTGCCCTTGTTGCGCCGCCGTTCATTTCATCATGCACCAACTCGCCCCTCAGGCCCTTATTCTTAATCTCATCCACCCACCTACTCTTCTGCCGCCCCCTGCTAAGCTTGCCCTTTCTTGGAATCTACTCCGTTACCCTTAAAACCAGTGGTTATCTTGCCTTCGCATTACAAGCCCTGCCCAAGCCCATTTATTCCTGTCGATTTGGACTAGAATGTCATCTACACGCGTTTCTTTTCTCACCAATTCTGCATGCTTCCGGTCTCTTAAAGTTACACCTGTCATTACTCTTTCCACGACTCGCTGCGTTTTTCTTGACTTAACCTGAACCCTTTTCGTTAGCCTCCACGTTTCTGCCCCGTAGGTGAGTACCGGTAAAGTACAGCTCTTGTATACTTTTCTCGTCAGGGATTTCGGTAAACTGCCAGTCGTGATCCCAGGGAACTTGCCATATGCGCTCCACCCCATTCTTATCCTTCTAGTTATTTATCTCTCATGAACTGCATCAGCTTTCGCTACCTGCCCTAAATAGATGTATTCCTTTATCACTTCCAACACCTTGCTTCTAATTGTGAACTGCTGTTTCCTTGCTAGGCCGTTGTACATTGCTTTGATTTTCTGCTTGTTAATTTTAAGACCCACTCTAGTGCTCTGCATGTCTAAATCATTCATCATGTATTGCAGTGCATCTCCTGAGTGACTCAGCAAGGCAATGCCATCAGTGAATCGCAGATTATTTATGTATTCTTCATTCACTCTTATCCGAAATTGTTCTGAATTCAGGCCCCAGAATACCTCCTGTAAACAGCCGGGGAACAGCATTGTCGAGATCGTGTCTCTTTCCCTGATGCTCTTCCTTATTGGAATTTTATTCCTGACTTTACGGACTACTATGGTAGCTGTGCAGTTGCTGTGTATATCTTCCAGTATTTTGACATAAAGGTCTTCTACACCCTGATTCCACAATGCCTCTATGACTGCTGACGTTTACACTGAGCGGAATGCTTTCTCGTAATCATTGAAGGCTATATATAGGGCTTGTTTGTATTCGGCGAATTTCTCTATCACCTGACTTATAGTGCAATTATAATCTATCGTGGAATATTCTTCACAAAAGCCTGCCTGATTATTTGGTTGATTAAAGTCTAAGGTTGTCCTGACTCTATTAGTGATTACCTTTATGAAACCTTGTAGGCAGCGGACAGTAAGCTGATCGGAGTGTGATTTTTCTTGTGCTTGGCGTCTGCTTTCTTATAAATTGGATAATTTTTGCATTCTTCTAAGCTTCTGGTACGGTCGGTCGCGGTCATAAAGGCATTGCGTACACCGAGTGGCTAATTTTTCTAGCGCAATTTCTCCTCCATCCTTCAATGGATCTTCTGTTACCTGATCCTCCCCAGCCGCTTTTCCCCTTTCCATTGCACTTTAGGCTTTCTTTGCTTCCTCTTTCGTTGCTGGCGGGATGACGCATTGCTGTGTGCTACTGTCTCTCTCATTAACACTCTGATTACAGTGGCTACTTTACAGATCTGTGAAGAACTCTTCAGCTAGTTTAGCTATCTTATCTATGTTGCTAATGACATTGCCATCCTTGTCTCTTAACACATACATCTGGTGTTTACTTACGCCTAGTTTCCTCTTTACCGCTTTTAGACTACCATCGTTCTTTAGAGCATGCTCGATTCTCTCTATACTGGACTTCCTTATGCGGCGACCCTGCGCTGATTTATTAACTTGGATACCTCCACTACTTTTATCCTGCATGCAGGAGTTACACGCCCTCATGCTTTGGCGCTCCTTAATCAGATGTTTCGTCTCCTCAAATAGCTTGCCGGTATCTTGCCAAACCGACCTACTGCCTACTTCTACTGCGCACTTCTTAATAATAGCTGTCAGATTATGGGTAATTGTTTGAAGATTAAGATCGTCTTGCTCATTGAAGGCTGAGTATCTGTTCTGCAGTGATATTCTGAATTCCTCTGTTTTCCCTCTTACCGCTAACTCATTATCAGACTTCTTTTTCACTAGCTTCTTCCGTTCCCTCTTCAAGTCTACTCTAATTCCAGACCTTACCATTTTGTTGTCGCTACAGCGCTCCTTTCCGAGGAAGTCCACATCCTTAACGACGCCAGGTTTTGCGCATAGTATGAAGCCTATATCATTTTTAGTCCCACCATCGGGCCTCTTCCAGGCTCGCTTTGTTTTCCCGTTTGGAGAAGAAGGTATTTATGATCCGTAAATTATTTATATCTCCGATCTCTACTAATAACTCTCCCCTGTTCTTCCTAGAGTCTATCCCATAGTCACCTACCACATGGTCGCCAGGCTGGTTCTTGCCCACACCTTCGCATTGAACTCGCCCATCAGTACAGTGTACTGTCATTTTACTTTGTTCATTGCCAATTTTCCACGTCTTCATAGGAACCTACTCAGGTCTGGTCATCATGGTTGCACGTACGCGCGTAGTCCTGAACCACCTTCAGCATATACCTCCTGTTGAGCCTAATTACGATAGCTGCCACCCCCTCTACTCAACTCCTCTATGTTGCCAGCTATCCCCCCTTTAATGAATAATCCCACAGCCAGTTCTCGTCTATCCACTAATCCGTGATAGCACAATATGTGCCCGTCCTTTAGTACTGTATACGCCCCACCTGTCCTCCTAACCTCACTGAGCCCTATGACATTCCATTTAATTCCCACTAGTTTCTCGAGCAGCGCTGCTAGGCTAGCCTCACTAGTTAAGGTTCTAGCGTTGAACGTTGTCAGCCTCAGATTCCAATCGAAGCCTGTCCCAAGTCAGAGATTCTTAGCACCCTACGCTGCGTCAAAGGTATGACCGCCGCCTTGGTCAGTCTCCGCAGCCGCTTGGGGACTGTGGGCCGAGGGTTAATTGGTTTGATCATATAAGGTTGTGGTCGAGTCCTACAACAGAGTGACCAAAACCTGTTCTGGTGAGGGAATGCATTGACGGGTCTGGTCACCTATCTCAAGCCGCGCCCAAGGCCTGGTTATTCAATTCCATCGACACGCGGAGTTTTTTCTTTAAACCCGCTGGAGAATGACGAGGCAGCGGGATTCGAAGATCAGTTCTCTTGCTCGAGAGGCGGCTATTCTGCCTCTACGCCATCGCAAAGCAATGGCGTAGCTGACTTCAAGTGTCAACGTAAAAAAAGAACAAAAACGAAGTTGGTGGTAGAGCCCCATCTAGCAGCAAAAAAGCACTTTCTCAAATGTTTTCCTCGAGTCAGTGTGTGACATTATAGTAGACGACGCAGCTCATAATCTAAAAGCTTTCTGGACAACGTCTCAGAAGCCTTGTTGCCAGCCCTATTGGCTGCTCTACCAGCGCACTGATGCAGCTTTTACCAAAGATCATCGCTGGTCGCAGCATGGTGGCCGCACCTGTAACGGAATAAACGCTCTTGGTCTCAGTGAGTCTTGCTGTGGTAGGCGATCCAGGTTTTGACGTCACCCCAGAGCACGCTCTTTGGCAAATGGTTGCAAAATTTGTCGCAACAGAGGGGCACCGTACTGTGCAAGCTGCTCTCATATTTCAATAATTAGGCGACCCTAATCGTTAGCTGGCAAGATTTTATATTATTGCACCAGCCACGAGTGTTTGTCGCAAAAGATTGCCTCTTAATCTACACAGACATCCGCTTAAAACGCTTCGCTCAAAGCCTCGATATTTTATGACTTCCGTTTTTCTTCGAGGAAACAAAGCTGTCCATTCTATAGCTTGCAACGGCACGGCAGGGCTAATTACTTGTGCTGAAATATGCTGCGTAGCTCAGTGCTGAGCTACCGCGGAAAAAGCCGCTTACGGGAAGTTGTCACACTCATTATTGCACCACGTCCTGTTTCGATTTTCCAATCAGCGCCTATTATTTCGAAAATTTATTCTTCGCCTCTGGTAGAGTGCCACGAAATCTGGATGCAACTTGCGAAAGCAAATTGTGTCTTCATTGTTGGGAAATCTGAAACCTTACCCGGGGAAGGACTAACGAGATGTCAAGAGCCTTTCGATCTTTTATGTGGTTCAGTTTCAACACATAGAGTTTTTTGGGGGGGCTGCTTTATACCTGTTAGGTTTAGTTTTTAGGCTTAGTTGTGTTGTGCAAAAGCTTGGTAAAACGAAGAACTCACGAAATTAAAACGACGACTACCTGCCTAACTGCGTCTTCCCAAGCATCGTTTGGTGCCAATGATTATAGCTATTCAGATTGTTATGCGTGCTACAAGTGATAAATATTTTCTGTTCTGCTTGTTTTGTATTAGACAGATGTAATATTAAACGTTCCATATTATATAGGTCTTCCTCTATTGGCACTTTTTTCTAGTGTTAATTGATTTTTCAGTAATTAGTGAACAAACAGAAAATTTGTATGAGTGACGGCATAATATTCGCTTCCACGCGAATGTATTAAGAGGATAAACAGGAAAAACGCAATCGTAAAGCTTCTTAAGTGTTATCAGTGCAAACTGCCAGAAGCTTGTTGGCTTCAAATGCTAAAATACTTCAGACTTAAATTATTTGACATATTCGACATAGTCAAAGTGGTCATTGTGAGTAATACTTTAGCCACCAGGTTTGCACACCCACTGCGATGGTGCGAACTGGTACATACCTCAAAGCGAAACACCTAGATTGCTTAAGGGACAAGTGAAGAGGATGTAGAATAGGATGAATTAAGATGAATGGAATGTATGAAAATGCTAGGTAAAGGCTGCAAGGTTTTTGTCCCAGCTTTTGAAATGGTGGCGTAATCACCGAAAAAAGCCCCTTCGGCGTTCTGGGTTCTATGCAGTGCACAGGGGCGGGCAGAGGACGCAAAGGTGAAGTAACGTATGGTAGCGCTGCGTTTTACCGAAGAAACAGCTGCTAAAAAGAACGCCATCGAAGGTGAAGCCCAGTAAGCACTAATTGGATATATCGGTCAACTCAGGGCAGCATGTGGGCGAAGGCAGCACGCGCTTGAAATTTCGACAAAAGAAATGTCACCATGAATTTTGCCGCCCTGCTCAAATGCGTTCAGTAGATACTTTAACGTCGTCGCGTTTTCAACCTGTGATTAGGTATCTATGTTTAGTGGTAGCCCCAAACTGCTTGGCACGCTTTGCCTTGAAGTTTTTTTTTACAGTTACATCCTAAATAACCTCGAATTTTGAAAAAAATAACATTCTATACTCCCTTTAGAAGGCGCCAATATAGCTTCTATACAACGCGAAAGGCGATCATCGTAGTGCATCAAAACACTTTTGGTTTTAGGCACTGGGAAGTTATTTGCTTCAGATATTTGTTCGAGTCAGAAAGAGAAATAACTTTTTATTTATGAAATAGTACGAAGATTGCAAACAAGACGCTCCGATCATTTATTTTTCTTGAGTTCGGGAAATTTTGCGTATCCATAACACTTGCATTTCTACGAAGATACGCAGAGTTCTCGCCTAAAATTGCAGAAGCTAATCACAATAAACTTTCGTAAACTATAACAGAAAAGTTTCACAATGTTCTTGTTGACTTTATCTTCAAAGAGTATTGTTTGAAGATTTATAAGGTGCATTTCTAAGTCCGCAGCTACTTTTGTCAGAACCCTGAGTAGCAAATGGTTTACTTGAGTTTGTTTCGTACTCTAAGTGATCCTATCTTGAAGCGTTTTCTTAACAGGTTGCAAGAATATTAAACACAAAGAACAGTCCTAGATTTCTCCGCTGAGGCTGTCGCTTTAAACTGGTGTCTCAAATATACTAAGAAGTTTGTTCACTCTGTCGCTGCTCTACTGCAAGTGCTCATCCACTCTTTCTTCGGTCCTGTACTTATACTCCATAGCTCTACTCTTAATGTAGGAAAGAGGGGGGGGGGTACAGCGTGTTGTGTGTAATTCCAGAAAACGCGCAAACCAATGATAACACTGACCTAATGCAAAAAGAGAACGTGAGGTTATTTGGCATGCATTTTTATTTATGTTAAAACTTGCTGAGCTCTCTCGCAGTGATTATACCACACTATTTATTCGCACTTTACAAATAGTGCCGCAACTGGCAAGAGACAACCTATGCTTGCACACACAGTCTCCAAAACCGTTTTGTCTTACAGGATATTTGTCTTTTTTAAACAATGCTGCATACCGTTGACTCTTACAGCAACTCAGAAAACCGATGTAAATGAAAGCATACGAAGTGTGTGGGGCTTTTATACTACAAGAATAGAGCTGCAGTCAAACAGCAAAGGAAGCCTCAATTTCCAAGTCTTAGTGACTGGCAATCTACTAAATATCAATGTAGAGTGCACAGAGAAACAGAGAGAGAAAGATAAGCAGAAACGAAGGGAGGTTAACTAGGCAATGCCCAGTTTTCTACCCTACACATGGGAAGGGGAATGGAGGAAGAGATCGAAAGGAGAGGAACGAAAGGGTGATTACTTTTTTACGCATGCGTAGGCCATTAGTAAAAGAGTACACAGGGCACAATATGAAAGTTTACAACTTTGAACTCAATGGTGAGTCCTTCAAGAACTTCAAGAGCGCCTTCAAAGCACTAGTCAGAGAGGAAGGTTTACTACCAATAACATGGATTCTTGGTTCTGCAAGAGGGTTTGGTTTATGGTTTATGAGGGTTAAATATCTCAAAGCGACTCAGGCTATGAGGGACGCCGTAGTGAAGGGCTCCGGAAATTTCTAACACTGGGGTTCTGAACGTGCACTGACATCGCACAGCACACGGGCCTCTAGGATTTCGCCTCCATCGAAATTCGACCGCCGCGGCCGGGATCGAGCCCGCGTCTTTCGGGCCAGCAGTCGGGCGCCATAACCACTCAGCCACCGCGGCGGCCCATTCTGCAAGTGGGAGCGGATCTAAGCGGCAGGGTGATGCAGCCTGCAGTGCGCGCTAGAGCTCAAACCGACGACAATCACAAAGTAGGAGCTGAGTTGTCGGATCGCACCCGCAGGAGTGTCTTTCGTTGCGATGAATTGGGAGTATGCATTTGTAAACGCCACTAAAGAAATGGGGTGGGTTAGGCACACAGTGGACTAGCAAGCTCGTTCAAGACACGAGGTAGGGAAAAAAGAAACGCGAAAACAAGAGGCCTTGCTGCCACTGACAAAACATAACTGACAGAAATGTCATTTACCAAGAGTCACCAAGCTTTAGGTGGCCTGAATAAGAAAGTATAATATGAAGACTATTTAGCATGGTCTAGAGAGCGCAAGTTGCCCAAAAGCGATGAATAGAAAGTAGGCATAAGCGAGCTTCTTATTTATGCCTTGAGAAATAAGGATGGCACGCAGTTAGAAAAATGAATACGAAACTTGACGTAGCCGATGATATCTGCAGTTATCGAAGAGTATCCCTAATAATCACTAGAATGCTGGCGCAGGCGGAGGTAACTAGGAACCGAACAAACCACCAATAGAGAAGTAGACAATCAAGCGAACGGCGCAGCACTCTCAAAAAGAAAAAGTTGTTGAAAATCAGGTATATATTTTTTTTAAAAGAACACTGTGATGATTACGATTTCAAAACCGGCCAGTCTGCAGAGGCAATGCCTATGAATCTCGCCTTCCTAGTCTCGAAAAAGCTAAGATTAACTTTATTCATAAGAACAACTTGAAAACAACTTGAAACAACTTGAAAAATAACAAACTACCAGCTACTATTCATTGACTATATGACAATTTTTAAGGAGATCTCTAACACAATCCGAATGACTGCAATTTACGACTGGACCAGGAGGGCATTCATTAAGGCTAATCAACAATGTATCATATTCACGTCATCAAACATATGATTTAGAAATCCACCAAACATTGGCGGCACTATATATTTTCTTCACATGTTCTGGGGAATAAATTTACTACGTCTATACCGCAACATTCAAGTCAGGAATTATGGAAACAGGATTTTTCGGAGGCATATAAGAAGGTGCTGCAAAATTATATAAAAGTACTGCCAGTCAGCATATTATGTTTTCTGAAGATGCTTCCATCCCAATCAGAAAAAGCATCAGGCAGGGAGACAGGATCTTTCCAGCGCCATTCACTCAGTGCTTGCAGCAGGCGTTGAGAGATCTCCATTCGGAAGGGTTGCGATAAGAATATTCGACCATAAATCAGTATTTTGCGATACGCTGATGACATACCCTTGTTAGCTAGCGCGGCCTGTCAGCTTGCTCTATTGCTGAAGACGAACCGCGTCTTTACGATGTTCATTTGGCGTCTAAACGGCGAAGGTGCAGTCGTACAAAGCGCTTCCCTCTGTTTATTGGGTGGTCCCTCTCACACAGTTGTTCGACACATTTTTTTCGCGTTTCATATCCTTTCTTGACCAGAAGAACTATTTTTGAACACAGTAATACAAGACCGGCTGCGACATGCTTTGCCTGATTGCTTTGTTTGCTGTAGGGATGTTGCATCGGTAGCTTCAACGAATATGTTTCTAATATTGGTAAGGTGTTTCCGCAAACTAAGTTCCCAATTTTGTGCAGAACATTTAAATACAGTGAAAAAAACTAGTTTATGAATTGATGAGATCGTTGCTTTGACACTGGTTTCTCTGTACAGGTCTGCATACCTTGGAAACTTATGAGCAAACGTTCAGAAAAAGCTGAAAACAACGGCTTTAATACTTCCGATGAAAAATTGTTTTGTAAGGTTTCCACAACTACCTTATTACTAAAAGCGCGGCTCTATATGAAAGGCATTTCATATGAATGGCATTTCCATCGGGCAGTGGTGGCGGTGGCACGTTGCTGCACAAGAGTGCTCAAACAACTGTTTTGAATTTGCAGTTCCTTCGCTGCTGTCCGTCTGCAAGAATTTCCGTATCACGCGCGATCTGCATTCTGCTGGCTTCGTTGACGCACCGTGTGCGGCTGCCTATCGTGCTTTCATCACGTGAAGATACGCCCCTTCCTTCTGGCTATAAGGCTGCGCAAGTCGTCGAGAGGCTTAACACATCGGGCAGCGGTGGCGGTGGCACGTTGCTGCACAAGAGTGCTCAAACAACTGTTTTGAATTTGCAGGTTAGTTGTCTTTTCTTACTGTTGTTAAGCTGCCAGTGCATACTGCCGCCACTGCTGCCACTGCTGCCCATGGTCTAGTGTCTTGCTTGCAATGTCATCTGAAAAGTTTGATCCTTGTTCTGCATGCTACGAAGACATTATAGATGGTGAAGAATTTATGACTTGTGCGGATTGCTGTCAAAGGTTTCATATAGGGAAGTGTGCAGGGGTTGGGGAGCGGAGTTTCAAAGCAAAAAATGCCGAATTAAGAAAAGCCTTGAAATGCTTGACATGTCGATCTTCGGCGTCACGCAGTCAGGATAGCAGCAGTAATGCATCTTCTGCTGTCCTATGCAAACAGCTTGCTGAGATTAGTAAGGCTTTGGCAAATCTCACGGCCAAAGTGGACAATGTGACATCTTTGAAGGAAACCGTTTCAAGCATTGAAATGTCTGTACAACATATGTCTGACACGTGTGACAAATTGCTCGAAGTATCTAATAGACATGACAAGGAAATCGAGCTCCTGCGTAAGAGAGCTGACGACATTGAGGCAAACCAGGACGGGCAGCAAATTCGAAAACTGCGTCAGGAATTGAACGATCTGAGCCAGTACAGTAGGCGGCAAAACATGGAAATACATGGAATACCTGTGACAGATGATGAAGATTTACTGAGCAAAGTAAACAGCCTTGCTGTGAAGCTTGACTTGCCAACACTTGTTGCAAAGGACATTGAAGGGCTACACCGCCTTCCATCTCAACCAGACAAGGTGCCTGTGGTTTTGATCCGTTTTGCCAACCGATCCACAAAAACAGACTGGATTTCAAAGCGCAAAGAATGCGAAGATGACATTCGATTCTTTGATAACCTGACGGCTTCTAGCAGGAATTTACTGTGGCTCGCTAAAATGAAGGCTAAGGAAATGAAGTACGCTTTCGTCAGGTCTAAGGAAGGAAAGATCTACGCTCGAAAGCAACCTGGTGCACGAGCCATCAGGATCGCTTGTGAGGAGGACATTGATAAGATGGTTTAATCACTGTTGCTGCGAGTCTGCGTAGTACGCCTGCTCAACAATGGCTTATTTTACTGCCGAGTCATTCACCGACTTTCTAAAGGACGGTGCTTACAATCCTCGCAACACACTATCTCTTTACCACTTGAACTGTCAAAGCCTAAAAAATAAATCAGAAGAAGTAGAAGCTGAATTAACTAAACTGAACTTTAATTTTGACCTTATTGCCTTCACTGACACATGGTTTACCTCAAATGCAGATGTCAGCGAGTCTCCTGGTTACAAACCCATTTCAGTATTTCGAGATGGAATGCGTGGTGGTGGTGTATCTTTATATGTGCAAAATTATTTGTGCTTTGAGGTCTTGTCGGATTATTCACTTGTTTGTACTGATTTTGAAACTGTCTGCATTGCTTTTCATAGAGTTGCTATTATGGATGTGTATCGCCCCCCTCAAGGAAATTCTGACAATTTTTTTCGCTTCATTGATTGTTTTCTGAAGTTTGCAAACCAAAACAACTGGCGTATCATTGTGCCAGGTGACTTCAATATTAACTTTTTGGAGGATAACGCTCTGAAGATTAATTTAAATGAAATAATGCTGTCTAATGGTTGTGACAACATTATTGAATTGCCTACTCGCATATCCTTGCACTCTGAAACATTAATTGATTTGTGCTTCACTAATTTCCCACCTCAGAGTTGCATATCCGGTGTTTTTTCTTCTGGTATTAGTGATCACTTGCCTTTCTTTTCACTTTTTCCTGATACGACCAAATTGAATAAACCCGTTCACGCTCGTAGAGTTAATGATGAAAAGAGCATCTCCAGATTTTTCACTTGTTGTCTACAAATAATTGGGTAGATGTATATGGTGAAAATGACTCGTCCCGTGCTTATGATATATTTATTCAGAAGCTGCTTGAATGCTATTACGCCGCGTTCCCAACTCAAACTATAAATAAAACATAGAAAGGCTAGAAAAGAATGGATGACAGGAGCACTTTTGAAACAAATAAAGAAAAGAACAAAATGTTCTCTCGTTTTTTGGAAACGCGATGCCCGGATGATTTAGTTAAGTTTAAGAAGTTTCGAAATAAATTAAACCCAGATCTAAAGAAAGCCAAATCTTTTTTCTATATTAATAAGTTGTCGTCAATCTTACACAATCCTAAATTACTTTGGCAAGGTGCTAACGTTTTTATAGGGAACAGGAAGTATTGTCTTCCCTCTGAGCTGAAAGTCAATGGGGTGAATTATGCTGGAGTTTCACTTCCCAATATGCTGAATGAACACTTTTTAGCTGCCGGAGCATACCGACCTTCTGCTAGCTGTCATTCAACCCGGACTGTCGACTCATACTTACCCTCTTGCAGTACTGAATCTATATTTTTGTCCCCTACTTCAGTGGATGAAGTTATTTCTATTCTTAATTCATTTAGGAACACCTGCCCACCTGGAGATGACGAAGTTGCTGATTTTCCTATCAAATGTGCTGTAAATATTATTACTGGCCCTCTTACGCATATTTGTAACAGAATGCTACTTTCTGGTGTATTCCCTAGCAAATTAAATGTCGCGCGCGTTACCGTTTTATTCAAAGGAGGCAACAAAAATGACCCAAATAATTACCGTCCTATTTCGGTATTGCCACTGTTTTCGAAGTTAGCTGAGCGTGTACTCTATAGGCGACTAAACAATTTCTTACAAGCTAAACATCTTATCTGCCCCCAACAGTATGGCTTTCAGGCCGGTAAATCAACAGAATCTGCTCTGTTAGATATTAAAAACTCTATAATTAACAATTTTGAAACTAAGCTTTTTTCTGTTGGAATTTTTCTTGACCTACGCAAAGCTTTCGATTCTGTGCAACATACAATAGTGCTCCATAAATTAAAGTCTTACGGGATCCGTGGAGTGGCAAATTCACTTTTGGAAAGTTATCTAACTGCACGGATACAGTACACTAAGATTCATGATGTAAAATCCAGTTTTGGTATGATAAAATTCGGTGTCCCTCAGGGTTCAATTTTGGGACCACTTTTATTTATTCTCTATATTAATGACATTGTAAACATTCCATTAACTCCTAATATCATGATGTATGCCGACGATACTAATGTCTTTTTTTCCTGCTCCAGTCTCCAAGTAATTGAACACCAATGTAATGCCTGGCTTGAGGAGTTAGCGGTTTGGCTCTATGCTAATCAAATTCAATTAAACGTAAACAAAACAAAGTTTATGCTCTTCCATCCAAAAAAGAAACCATTAGATCATCACATCAAACTTTTTTTAATGACTTTAACATCGAGCAAGTTCATAGTTGCCGGTTCCTTGGTGTGTTTTTTCGTAGCGATTTGGGTTGGAGTGATAATATAAACTACATTAGACTAAAAATGGCCAGATCTATTTATGTTATTTATCGTGTTAGACATCTCCTCCCATTACAAGTTAAAAAACAGTTATATTTTGCCCTTGTTCATTCTCACCTGGTGTATTGCAACCTAGTCTGGGGTACATGCAACAAAACTGATTCATACAAATTGCTTTCTCTCCAGAAAAGAGCTCTACGTTTATTAAGTTCAAGTTCATCTGTTGAAGCAAATCTTTTTGAAACATTTCATGTTCGCAATTTGTTTTAATTCATACAATTTTAGTTTGGCTCTTCACATTTTTTTATAAAGTCAAGCATGACTTTAGCTCTTTTTCTAATACTTATAATTCAAGAAACGTTGCGTATGGTCTACGTTCCGTTGCCCTATCTACTGCAAGACCCAGAACAAATTATGGTAAACAAACAACCGATTATCAGATTATAACATTGTGTAATGCCTACCAGTATCTTACTCAGATTGCTTTAGAAAGTTATAGTGTGTCTGTATTCGAGAAAAAACTGACGATTCTTTTCCCCCCCGGTTAAATTTCAGCTAATTCTGTATACTTAGTTTCCTTTATTATTGTTTGAATGTGCATATTATGAAATGTTTCGTTTATTGTTATTTGATATTTATTATTGTCTATCATTAACTATTTTCTATTGTGATCATGTTTGCTCATTGTTTTTTTATCTTTTGTCCATTCGGCCCCCGTTTTCCATGATGTGTGATCGGGGTGTAGGCCTTCTCAGGAGGTGTGCTTGGTCTACCTCCTTTAGCCTCACCTCGAGGGCATATTGTATATAATATCGCCAAATAAACATACTACATACTACATAAAAAATGCATTTTGTAAAAAATGCCTGAAGCAGTATCATATGCACTTCCCCTTGTGCAGACATGGCATTTTTCATAGTACATCTTTGTGTCCGGTTTAAAAAAAGATCTGCCACCAATGCCTGATAGCACGACGAAGACGAGGATTTTATTATGGTCGTCAACATAGACAACAATCTATGGAAAAAAATCTGGGCGCCCGGATTGCACCTGATACTGGCATTCCGCTATGTATGTACAGTGTGAGCGGGGACCGATACAGGTGTCACTTGAGGTCGCCGTTGGTGACAAAATTCTGAGCCACCCGCTTGGCGCAGAGGGTTCGGAGTCGTGGCAAACGAATTGGCACGCATTAGCGCACAAAGCTGTTAGCCGGGTTGAAGCCTGGTTTTTTTGTATGACCGATTCGTGCCGACGACATTTGTTCCTCAAGCCCAACTGCGGGGTGACTTTCATAGCGCCGGGGTGGGCGAAACAGTTGTTGCTGAGGGATGCGGGTGGTACTAAATGAATTGTCGTTTCGCTATGTGCAAGTGGGCCTTAATTGTTATCGAAAGTATAGGAGAAAACAATTACCTAACGCTCTTCATTTGATGCCGTATTCGTGAATCATTCGTAAGTTTTTCTAGTGATTTTTCGCAAGATCTACGGCTTTTCTGACGTAGGAAATATCTACGCAAGAGAATTGTGGTGGCAGTAAAACATGAAACCTGCCTCGCTCAAGCAAAAACCCTGGGCACTTCAACCATTCACGTCACGTATTTCCTTAGGACAACACTTTTCAGCAATACTGAGCGTGCGGGGTAGCTTGAGCTGAAGTAAATCACCCAACCAGCGGTGCCTCTCTGTCCCGTCACATTTTAAGCGGCAGCAGACCGGGCTAAATGAACTATTGCTTCTACGCGGAACGTTTAAGTGCAAAGCAATCGCGGCGCACAAGCGGGCATGTCACTTGGAATTTTTATTTATATTTTGTGGGCGTCTCCACTGACCGAAAAAAAGCTGATACGTAACGGGTGGGAAGTTAAACACTGTTCAGTCGGACGTTTTGCGGACCGTTCTACAACTTTCTCATTGGCCGTTTCGCCTGTCTTCGTTGCTTGCGAAGTCGGTTACTTAATATTGACTAATTATGAAATTAAGCACAGACAAAAATAATGTGACTTGCTCCACACAATAGCCAGCTGCATGCATTAAGTGGCGTCGTCTTGCATTGCTGCGGCATATTTTAAAATGTTGGCTAAAATTGCCTGGGATGCCCTACATACGGTTTCGCTATATTCTATGCATCAGCTGACTGATTACGCGATTATTGGTTTTTTTCAAGTAATATTTAAGAAAGCCTACCTGATCGTTTGATTGATTGAAGTATAAGGTTGCCTTGACTCTATTAACGATTTCCTTAGCAATTACATTATGCAACAAACAGTGCGTTGATAGGCCTGCAACTTTTAAATTCATCCACGTATCCCTTGTTTTGAATTAAGGTGATGTTCGTATTCTTTCATCCCTTCTGACTGACATCAAATTGGGTGAGAAAGAGAATTCTGCTCCTAAAACACTGTTCTCGAAATTGCCGGAATATATCATACGCATCGCACAGCGTTCCAAAGAGAAATAAGGCTCAAAAGTATCGTTCTTTAGAGTGCCCTAATCCCGGAGGAAAGCTACGCTCCATAACGCGTCACAGAAAGATTTGAAATAGACTAAAAAGAGAGTGGCGAACACGACATATGAACGTGAAGAGCACGGTATTGACGCCGCTGCTTTAATGTACACAGAAAAACGACGGCGAAGAAGTTAGTAACTTCAATAAAAATATCACCACAAACTTCATAATATGTGTCGACCGACCAACCTTAGTTTCTCCTTCTGGCAGGGAAACGCTTCACCCTTTTGCATGAGTACCCTCATGACAACAACTCCAACGCTAAGCCACATCCAGCATGTGGGCGACTGCGGAATGCTTTTACCACTGGATCCATAGAGATTTGTTGGAGAAACCCTTCGAAATATAGCTTCTTGCTTTGGCTAGTTCCAAACTGAGCTTTTTTTTGCATTCAACACCCCTTCTTTTCCTTATCTATCACGGCTGCTTACTATTTGTTGATTCAATGTGTTTAGTTTGCAGTCTCTCGATTTTGCTTTCACCAAAAAAGTATTTACGTGCCATTGATTGCGCTTTACCTTTACATCCTTATATTCGGTTAAGTTTCGATTGAAATTCATGTGTGCGCGTCTGCCTTGTATATTATCCTTGGAAATAAAAAGAAAAGCGAAACCAATGAGCCGTTTCGGCTGTGAAGCGTTGGGACAATCGATGCGCTATCGATGGGTATACATTTGAAATTAGAGTGCCTAGCCGCCTTATTATCACTTTCTGTTCATTTGCGACACAAGAGAGGGCAGAGGTTTTAAAATATTTTACCGCGGTTACGTTGTGTCTCGTGTCTCAGAAAAGATGGCGTCGTCGCTGTCGTTGTTCGGGAGCAAAAAATCCAGAGAATTACTAGAACGAATAACATTGAGCTGTAAAGAAATTCGGGTTATTTTCGTTTTGGGAGGAATCGAAGCTAGGGCTTCTCAGACCGGGGGGAGGGGGGGAGGCACGAAAGCAGCCCTTAGGCCACGAAAATTTTTTCGTTAAACAGAATAAAGGTGAACCTAATGAATACGTTGTTGTCTTTCACTTAGCGAAATGTCGCAGATTTAGGTACTTCTGCGTTCATCCGAAGTTATCAGTGTTGAAAAAAGGTTAGTACTGTGCGAATTAGACACGACAAAAGAACAGGAAAAACACGACCACACAGGCGCAGACTTCCACCTGTTTCTTCGAGACCGAAAGGCAAACGCTATATAAGGGATGAACCTTGGCACATAACAGTGTGCTATTTAGGAATTAGTTAATCGAGCAGGCGATGCGAACAGGACCTCATAACGAGATCTCGTGCTACTCTTAAAGGCGAAGCTTAAGGGGTCCCATGGTGTTATTACTTCCACACGCCATCTTGTACTGCAATAATGACCTTCAGAACATGACTTTCGCCAATTTTTACTGAATCTGTTTGCTATTACCATATTGTTCCCTGATAGCAAGCCGATGAAGATGGAGTATGAAGGATGGTGATGGCGTGATTTTAAAGGTGACAATGGCCTCGCGTGAGCACTCCCGGCCGCTCCACTGCATAGTTCATCGTTTTCTTTTAACGTGCCGCTTGCTTATTGGCAAGGTAGCTTGATGGAGCAAAAAAGCCGGCCAAATATTTATCGACAGGAAGATATTCCTATCAGCCTCACTTGCTATTGAGTGGATGATAGGAGAAGTGGTACCTGAGTAACAATATTTACAGGCTAAATGCTATCCGATGTAAGAAAAACAACGTGCTTTTGCTGAGATATGCTTTAGTATATTATCGCGTCACTAATTGAAGTCATATTCAAACTAATAATTTCGTCTTCTTAAACAGGTTGTAGGAATGGCTTTTCCAATGTTGGGAGTTATTGCAAACCTTGCGTTTCAACATGAACAATAATTTAAAAACCAACAGTGCATTTATTGAATTCACTGTAGTATTGGATCGACTAGGAAAGTGCGCAAAATCCACACATCTGCTCTGAAGTTTTTCATCAAGAATTTGACCTATTTCTCAACTTTCTAATCGTCATTAATTTACTGTTCATAATCATTCCACTACTTTCTCAGATTCTCTCACTGGTGTGTCAAAAAGCAGCGTGTTCGCCACTTTCCAGCTATCATCTAAATTTATTAACCACTCGCAAAACAATCCTTTCTGCATGTCAATATATGGGAACGTTTCCATTGTGTAGCTTGGAGTAAAATATAATGATTGAAGCACCTCGCCCCAAACAAACCTTTACATCATCAATATTTGCTGTAAAAAATAGGTAACGATTCTAAATGTCAATTGATGTTTCAAATTGTACACAACTATCGTGTAAATTTTGGTCCTCTAACCGAAGAAAATGGTTCTGTGTACACATGTTCAATATTTATGGGTTCTCTTCACAGCTTAAACTTATTTGCGCTGATCCTATAACAACGATTTCTGTTTACACTTCTGGACCATTGCTGTATACCTGCCTCACACTGGAAATTATTATTTGTAACGTTCGTATATAACTGTATTTCACTTCTCTTAGAAAACAAAAATAATCTTCTCTATTGGGTCCCTCCATTCACAGGCACCGTCTTTGTCGAAAATAACCAAACAAAGGGTTTTGTTTTCTAGCCGTGTCGAGGGGCACTTCGGTAGCCGTTAAGCTCTAAATTTGTATAATATAAAATAAATCCGTTTCCACGCATTTAGGAGCGTTTTCTTACCTCATATTAGTCATACAACTTTTTTCCACTTGCCTTTTGTTTATTTGCTTGTTTTTTGTTACTCGCATAGTTAACTCTTCGCTTTTCTTTACGTCTGGCTTTCTGTGTGAATGCTTATTGTTGCATTAAAATAATTCTGTTCTTGCTGCATAGTTAGTGCTTTTTATTTGGGCTTGTTGTACGAATTGTAACATTTTATGATCAATATTTCGAACTTACTGCTTTCTTGTACTTATGCGGTGTGCATTTGCTTTAAACCGATTGCGATAAAAATTTCCTATTCTCCCCTAACTACACAAGGATTACCTTAGTGCCTCTAAGGTTTGCGTAACTATTTAAAAAGGGCTTAGCTAGCAAAACAAAAACGTCCAAATAGCAAACGCAGAACACCTCCAGAGCACCAAATGTGTTTTTAACAAAGCTGTCTCGTCTTGGAATAAATGTTCGCATGTCTTCGCGTCAGACTGTAAGTCGGTGGCTTCAACAAAGTGACTGCCACTCATGAATGGTGAAATAAGAGGTAAGTCTGAAAGCCATAAAATAATAATATATGCAGTGCGAGGCGCGCCATTAACGATGTAACTTGGAAGTAGACAGAACACACGCAGGATGCAAGCTTGCACCTGACTGCTAGTAAACACTCCACACGGCAAGTAAAACACTGCAACGCGCATCAACTGGGATCATGGGGCGTACAAAGTTTTTTCGGTCTGAAAAGACGTCAGCTGTTTAAGGCAGTCACGTCGTAAACATCGCTTTCCTTGAATAACACGTCGATGACGGCATGGAGACACATTTGTTGACAATCTGTGCCTTTCTCGTTCTCTACGTCATTGAAAAGGAGAGCAGCAACCGGATGTCTAATAGGACCATGGACCAGTGTTCCTCGAGCCCGAGGAAATGATTAGAGTAAGTTTGCATCGTTATTGGTTTGACTTTTTAAGATTTTAGCTTACTCAGCGATATATAAAATATATAAAATAGGCGCTTTGGAAAAGAAGGAACTCGGTGGAAGGAGCACAATCCATCCAAAATGTTATTTTGTTTGGTTGATCGTATGAGTTTGCCTTACGGATCTATATTTCTTTTTTAACATGCCACTGATATTTTATTTCAACGCTCTAACATGCAGACTCCGAACTTGCGGAGGACGCTCACACCTGTTTTTGATGCTCATATTCAATAGAGTGATTCAATATTCAAACATTCCGCTTGCTGGCGACGTTACAGCCACCCACAGGCGGAGTAAATACAAGGGCAAGTATACACGTCGCTAAAGTAGGGTTACAAGACTATGATATTAAGTTGAAAAAAGAAACGCAGCGAACATTACTAAAAATGGTGTTGCCGTATATTCGCATCGAAATTATTGCCAACATACAATGATCTTGGAGTACTGAAATAGCTTTCTTTATGTGTGCGTAATAGGTCTCAGAAGTTATTGGAAAGCGCGCACTAATTAAAAATATATCTCGCTGCGCTTTCTCAGAAACCAATCGGTTGGTATTGACGGGAGTAGTTCAAGCATCCGTGTGACTGGACATTGCATTTGATGCTGTCAGTTTCCGTGACTGCGCAAAGTGTGGTTGAAGTTGCTGCCTCAGAAGCGATGGCACATGCACACGAGGAAGGAAGGAAGGAAGGAAGGAAGGAAGGAAGGAAGGAAGGAAGGAAGGAAGGAAGGAAGGAAGGAAGGAAGGAAGGAAGGAAGGAAGGAAGGAAGGAAGGAAGGAAGGAAGGAAGGAAGGAAGGAAGGAAGGAAGGAAGGAAGGAAGGAAGGAAGGAAGGAAGGAAGGAAGGAAGGAAGGAAGGAAGGAAGGAAGGAAGGAAGGAAGGAAGGAAGGAAGGAAGGAAGGAAGGAAGGAAGGAAGGAAGGAAGGAAGGAAGGAAGGAAGGAAGGAAGGAAGGAAGGAAGGAAGGAAGGAAGGAAGGAAGGAAGGAAGGAAGGAAGGAAGGAAGGAAGGAAGGAAGGAAGGAAGGAAGGAAGGAAGGAAGGAAGGAAGGAAGGAAGGAAGGAAGGAAGGAAGGAAGGAAGGAAGGAAGGAAGGATGGAAGGAAGGAAGGCCTCTGACGTGTCTGGCACATACCTACTACGGGGGAGTGGCCAAGACACAGGCGGTTAATTACTGGATACAGAAAATTTTTGACGGGAAAAGCAGTGGAAATAGTATGTAGTCTGATAGATTGGAAGAGGGAAGGAAAGGGGTCCAGTTAACTTGGAGATCGAAGACGGGACAATTGCTTAATGTGCATAATAGTACACAATGCCTGTAATGTTGCAATGTCTTACTGACTGAGATCGGGAAAAAGAAATTAGAATGGGAGTCGCTGCGTTTCTTGAAGAAAATTTTGCACAGCAGAGCACACACTCCTGTCGCTTCGTCCAAGCAAAGAAGCGCCAATGGAAAGAACAACCGCGGAAGACACAGGCAAGCCCAGTTGATGAAATGGAATTTGCAAAAGAGGCTTCCTCAAATGAGAAAAGCGGCGGCAGAACAGCAGGAAGTGATCCATTGTCTCAGGTTCGGCACAAAAAGGGCACAGTGGGGAAGCTGCCAGGCCAGATCTCTGAAGGTAGAAATTTAGAAGGGGAACCCGGCAACGCAAGCGCGTGAAAGAGACCTCTAGTCTGCGTGAGCGCCAGTCTTTGCTACTCCAAGGATGCGGAAGGTGCTGATATTCGGGAGACGATGTAAGAGCCGAGGCAGCAAATTCCTGAAATATTGTGTAGCTGCGAAACCTCACCGCAGCTGTATATGCACACGATGGTAGGACAGCAACAAATGGGCAGCTGAGAGAGGCTCTTGCTAAGGAATCTGCAACCTCATTTAAGTGAAAGCCCATGTGACCCCGGTACCCAAAGCAACCTTACCGAATTTAGATGCAGCGGAATCAGGAACTTAAAGAGGCGTAATGGCCGAGAGTCAGTGGGTGAGGATAAGGAAGAGCAAATGGACAGAGAGTCTGTCATAACCACGACCTGGGAAACGGTAGATTCTAATTTTCGTAAGGCTAAGATTACTGCTAATAATTCAGCCAGAAAAATTGGAGTGAAGTCAGGAAGACGGAGAGAAAAAGACCAATCCAGTGAAGGTGAAAAAATTCCCACACCTGCCTTTTCGCGATCCTGCGAGGCATCGGTAGCAATAAGAACATGAGAGGGAAAGGACCTTAGGTGGTCCTGCAATAGACCCTAAAGAAGCGGGAAGGGCTGCAGCTTTGCATTCGATGGGAAAATGTCATCAAATTCAATCTGGACAGATGAGGAGTTGTTATATATTTGGCGGACATCAGTGAAATGAATATTTATGCGATCAAGGAGGGACTGCACGTAACATATCTGCGGGGTATGAAATTGAGACCAGGCAGCACTAAAAAAGGCGGAAGGTTGACTAAGAAATATTATACTGGAA
Organism: Amblyomma americanum; assembly: GCF_052857255.1. Classification (NCBI taxonomy): domain Eukaryota; kingdom Metazoa; phylum Arthropoda; class Arachnida; order Ixodida; family Ixodidae; genus Amblyomma; species Amblyomma americanum. Next base: position 67,911,847 of record NC_135505.1, on the reverse strand, counting down.
GCGTGAAGAGGTGAGTCGCACAATTTTAAAAATGTTTGAACTGTTAAAAGGCGAAACCTAGCTTATAACGAAGGCATTCGCGCCTCAAGGTGCAGAACAGCATTGGCGACATATTTTGGAAGCCCCAGACAAAGGTGCAATGCCTCATGCTCCAAAAGCACAACAGGGCGAAGTTTACAGGCAGGAGCTCCTGAGAATAAAACACACCCGAACTCCAAAATTGGGCGGACGTACATTTTATAAATCATCAGAAGCGTATGCCTTCTCATGCCTGACCTAGCCCTACAAAGCCTGCGCAGGATGCCAATGGCCCGAACTCCTTTTGCAGAAACTTGCTCAATGTGTGGCCGCCAGAAGAGAGTTGAGTCGTATATTACACCGAGATACTTCACCGTCTGAACTTGAGGTATTATGTTATTTCTATAGACCACGCAGATGTTTACAGGAACAGAAACTGGAAATACTAACAATGCGCATTTCTTCACATTAAGGGACAGATGAATTCTTCCTAGCCAGTTGTCAAGAACATTGAGGTAATTTTGCAGGGTTCGATAAAGAGTGTGAATGTCACCTCCTGTCTTTCCTCCTCCTCTTCTTCCTCCTCCGGAAAAATATTTAACTGCACTTTCGTCGTGAAGTTTGTGCCACCAAGGCGCACAGAGCAAGTTTTTGCTTAGTCTGTGCTAATACCATATTCATGTATAAAGACTGTTGCACTTTGTCGGTTCCTCAATTTGACCTGTAAAACATGCTCTACTGTCGGATACAACTTAAGTCTGCAGTGAAGCCCCACCCACAATCAGGACCTCCGGACAGGATTTCTCGTTGCAAAAAAGAGACCGCCGTAAAAGCTTTCATTGTTATGTAAACAAGAAAATAATCAGGGGATAACATTTTGAAGAGAATTTTGATTCTCTTGTTTGTTTGATACAGCGAAACTTCAAACGCTGATCTTATTCTCTTTTTCAGAGTATTCAGAACATTAAAATTACGGTTTTCTCAGTCGGATTCAACAAGAACCCTAGCAGCTAACTGAAAAGTGCGAAAGGTTAATCCGGTCCTCAAATGAGGTTCAAAAAATCGCCCTCTAAATTACTGTCAAAATGCCTTAAGCAGTGCAGCTTGAAAAATCACGTTCAATGTAAATTACAGCGATATATATATTCTTGTATCCAGAGCCGTCTGTTATTCATTTAGAAGTAGGTTTCGTAAGTAGCCTGCATTCAAATCTAAAATGGAGATAGTGAGAGGCAGCCCCCAGGTTCAATCGTAATAAAGTAAAGAGAGGCTCACTCAATACTTTGACAGTCCGCGGAAGCGTTTGAAAATATACCACTCAAGCGCTCAATATTACCCCACCTTGCCAATTTAAACGCTCACCCTGATAATCTACAATGCATTAAGAAATCCCTAGTTAGCCGTTGTAATTTTGTTTCTGTCACCAACGACCGGTTATATGATTTTCGTACGCATCTGTGCTGGGATCGCTACTCTTCATACATATTTTGACGTCATTGAAGCATTATACTGCGATGAATGTATATTTTTACATAAAAAATAATTTATCTTACTTTTCCTACTTTTTCTGATAAACTGTCTTTTGCAGCGGCATTAACTTTGTAAAAGAATGGCATAACCACTGTTTACAGGCGCTAAACGGTAAAGTTTGTATCAATTTCTGAATTTGTCTTCAATACATCCCACATATTTTGTATTATGGACTTAATAGCTTCTGTTTAGAAAGCGTCCAGTCGTATAAGCAGATTCGTATCATACTCAGAAATGACTTTTATGTGCACATATGATGAATATCATATAGCCTGCGAACATTCCGTCAGTATTCATTAAACATCTTCTTTTTACGCACCCAACGTGAGATCTTACTTCCTGGCAAAAAACTATACAAATAGAAACTGCAGTGCGTGAGTTTGACCTCGAACACAAATCTTACATACCTAACAAATGCACTCTAATCAGAAAACAAATGCGGTATTCGTATCGGTAATTTTGCGTATTTGTAGCCAACCTTTTTTCATTTCAGGACATAAGTTTTTATTAAGTTAGGTTGGCCTCATTTTTCCGTTCCTCGTACAGCTAAATCTTGAAGCTGCACAAACGCGTCCAGGTTTCTATACTTAAACAACTACTACGTCCAGTGAGCCACACGGCTCGCCGCCTCAATCCCGGCCTCATTTTGCTTCTAAAGATTGTCCTTAATTCTCAAAATTAAACGCTTTCTACTCCTTATCGGATCAGCTTATCTCACAGCACTCCGTGGTTGTTTAAGAATTCCCGGCCTCTTGCATATGGTAATATCTCCTCAGGTTTTCTTCTCTTCCCCGCAATTGTAGACTGGAATTGCTATCGCGTCGACATCGTTATATGCACATGACAACAAGAATTTCTAGGTGCAGTAACCACATACGGGGTGTTTCACCATAGATTCGCAGACAGTAAAAATAGGATTTTTTAGTTACGTTCGCACTTTTGACAGAATAGCATTGTTCGCTGTATAGCGCATCAAAATATAGCGAAAACGTCCTGACAATCAAAGTGATTTCCAAATATTGGCTAGATGTCTAGATAAATTTAACTATTACATTAAGACTACTTATTGATTAAGAGAGTTGTAGGC
>NC_135505.1:66621712-66626712 GCF_052857255.1 Amblyomma americanum | reverse complement strand
CTCGAATCCGAACACAGAGTCCTTCACTGAGCACAGCGTCCTTAGTGGCGCGCCCTCCGGAGCTTAAGCGGCGCGAATTTTTCGCCCTCGGGAGCTTAAGCGTCGCTAATTTTCCGCCCCGCCCCGCAGCTTAAGCGCCGCAAAATTGCCCGTTTCCCCAGAGTCAGTTTGGCGGACTTGGGGTGCGTTCGCCCCGGCAGACGCGGTAGGTTTGTTCGGACTTTGAATTTTCCGCCATTCTCCCCGGCAGACGCGGCAGGTTTGTTCGGACTTTGAAAATGGAGCACACTGTCAAGTTCGGGAATTTTTTACGGCCGCACCCTGTTTCGGAGGCTTTCGAGTTTAACATCCGCGGATGGGCCTCGGAGCGGCGAACGGTTTGGTGCCACATACGTCTCTTTCCTTTTGCCCTATCGGAAGATAGGGCAAGCGATAAGTGTTCGCCCCGGTACCGTTTCGGAGTTTTTCGCGGCCGTCTCAAGTGCCAAGTCTCGTCCGTTCTGTCGGATGCCTTCCGCTTTCCGTAAAACCCTTGGTTTATAACGCGCCTTTCCTTCGCAGACAGCACCTAGAAGATCCGAGTTATTTCCAAGCAGAAAGACGTGTGCGCCGGTCTGATTTCCTGGCACGTGGAAACGGTACAGAAATGGGCTATGCGTTCGCGTGGCGGGAAAACGGGCATGTCCTTGTGCGAAAGGCTGCAGGCCAGAACGCGAGCCATTCGCATCCGAGATGAAAATGAGCTGAGTAAAATGGGGATGACTGCACTGCTTGGTGCGAGGAATGCCATTCGTAACGCGAGACCGTGTTTACCAAGATTCTAGTTCTTTCGATGTTCTAAAACGGGCCGGCCGCAAAAGCCCGGTCCACATTTTTCTTTTATTCCGCAAACGTCCGTAGCTTAAAGAATAAGGATGAGGAGGTCAACATTTCTTTTTTTTTTATCTTCTTTAAACCTCAATTTTGACATATTGCTATTCAGTGAAACATGGTATGCACAAACTGCGGACATCGTCCGCTTCGAAGGATACAGGTGCGGAACAATGTCTAGGAAAAATAATAAGGGCGGTGGAGTTGCACTGTAGGTTAAAAATAATCCTTCATATAAGTACAGTTTTTCAAGTCTGCGATTTTCATCAATAGAAGCGGTTCTGTGTTCGGTGTTGGTTATCGGCCCCCTTTGCAAGAATGTTGTTCTTTTCTTGATAGCATACCGATAAGAAACCAATTGTAATTATGGCCGATTTTACCATAACATGTGTTGGAACAATCAGCGGCAACAAGTGACATTCTCGACAACATTTCTTTACATGGTTTCTCCAACATTGTTAATGCGCCTACACGTGCTACTTGGGGTCGGGTAAGACCCTAATTGATTTATGCTTGACTAATTGCGGCGAACAGGACCCAGGTGTCTTGCTAAGTGATTTTAGTGACCACCGTTTGCTTTATTCCAAGATGGCGTGCACAAATCACTACACCTCGGTTCAGCCTGTAACACAGGAAAAAAAAAATGAACACACTGTCTCCAATGTGTAATGTGTTTGCGAAATTGACCCTAATCGAGTACACAATAGTCGCAAAAATTAATAGAGCTGCGCTTTTACTGTAGCAATGTTAACCAAGGGCAAAAAAGCACCAAAAACTTGCGAAAAACTTCTGCTTTAGTAAAGCGCATAAGAGGCCGAAATCACCTGTTTGGCATATTTAAAAAAAAACAAAGTACACGAGAGAGCTGTCAATTCTAGAACAGCATAAATAAGATAGGAATAAATTAGGTTCGGATATATATAAATCTCGAATTCATCACTGCAGTGGAAGGTTCTAACGAATTCACTGCGATCCGCAAAAGACCTGGAGTACTGTAGAGGAAACTCTACAAAATACCGCAAACAGAAATCCCGGTTGATGATATGTAAACAGGGGCGGGGGGTACTAAGAGAAGAAGCTCTCGCCAATGTAACGAACAAACACTTTTCAACATTTGGAAAGTTTGATGGCGCTGCCCAACGGACATTTTGGCGCCAGCTTTATTTCAGTGCAGTTCATTACAGGTTTCGCTATTGTTCGCCTATCTGGGGAGTCACTGGGAAATGTAATCTTGAAAGGCCCTTTTTATTGCAAAAGAGATCTATTCGCTTTGTTGAAAATTTTTCAACATATGACTCCACATATTCCTACTTCAGCGAGTACTACCTATACAAACGTTACACTACCAGCGACCGTGTCGGGCGGCATTCTTGGAACCCGTAGCCAATCGACAACAATGTTTTTTGTTTTTTTTCCTAAATTCACGAACGATATGGGTTTAGACGCACAAATATACAGAAACCAAGAAACAGAACCAACTATGCTACGCAGCATTTGAACTGGAACCCATCCGGATTTAATTCATCTTTCTCTGTCTGCTTTTCGTAAGCGAGCGAAAAGTCACTTCCTGGGAAATGCACTATAGTTTTTTATTTTATTTTTCCTGCTTATATCCTTCGCACATTTGATTTATTTTCTTGGTAGGTACACAGTTAGTTTCTACATATATGTTGCATCTGTGTCGGCTCTTGCAATGCTCTGTTCTGATTCTGGAAAAAACAGCGCACACAGGACAGGGACCAAGGGAAGAACCGACGACACGAGCGCTGACTTACAACTGATTTTATTAAGCGGAAAGTGAACACTATATATAGGAAGGAAGTAGCAGATAAAATTAGAGGCAGTCAATGTCAAAGAGGTGTAAATGGCCGATAAAATCGATAAAACCGTAAGGGGTGAAGATAAAACAAGATAAAACTCAACAGATGACAAGCCATGGTGTAAAGAACCATAAAAACGCTAAGACACGTGAATAACACGTACAGTGCCATGAATAACAAAAAACCGAATACAATGAACAGGTGGAAGGCATGTGAAGGTGACAAGGATTTAAGCAGTGTGAACAAAATTTAACAACTGACATGTGCATGAAACAGATAAAAAGGCACATAATTCACACATTCATCCGTTTTCTTTTTTCTTTTCTTGAGAGGTACGCCAATTCTTTTTCTGATAAAACTACAGATGGCGCATGACGCAGGTGTATTTATTGGATTTTATGTTGAAGGCTTCCATCACTTCCCTAGTTATTTGATCCGAGTGGCTTCCTATGATTTTGCAGTTTTCAAATTCAGGATGACAAGCACTGCAAATTCCTATGTGGGCTGCTATATGTCCTTTTTCCCCCTTTTCCACATCTTTATTATGTTCACGCAATCGGTCATTACTACATCTGCCCGTCTGACCAATATATTTGTCTCCGCAAGTTAAAGGTATTGAATAAATTACTTCCTTCTGACACGGTACGAATTGTTTACGATGTTTTTTGCTGCATGTTCTTGCTGTCTTGGAAGGAGGGTTAACGCGGTTGCAGATATTTGCAAGCTTTTCCGGAGCTGAAAACACTACCTTCACCTTTGCTTTATTCATGACCTTTTTCAGATTATGGGACAGAGCGTGGAGATAAGGGATCACTGCGACTTTTTGTTTCTTTTTTTCTTTGTCTCTACCTCCTTCATTTATCCTTTCTTTTCCTTTCATCCGCTTTTGAAGCTTCTGGGCGACGGAGATTAACAGGTGATTGGGATAGCCTGCCCCTAATAACCTATTGCATTGTGTGTGAAAGCTGGAAAGCATGCTGTGAGGACATGATATCTTGAGCGCGTTAGACATGCAAAGACTCGCGATTGCTCTCTTCACTAATTTCGAATGAGCTGAATGGTAATGAATCACCGGTTTCTTATTACGTGGTTCATAGCTCCAACTAATGTGATGGCCCCGGAATTCCAGCTTGATGTCAAGAAATCTGATAGTGCTGTCTACTGGCACCTCGTGAGATAGGATTAGAGGGAACATGGTCGAAGTGAAAGTATGCAAAATATTCTGAAGGTCTGAGTGGAACGCCTGCTTGTGGCTATTTATGACCACGAGATAATCATCGACATACCGAAACATCCTTATAACAGATGAGCTGGGAAGGATGGAAGCCAAGGTCCTGTCTGTAGACGCCAGAAAAATGTCACTGAGTATGGGTGCTAAACATGATCCTATGGGTATTCCAGATTTTTGGAGGTAAATGTTCTCGTTCCATGCACAATAGGTTGAGGAGAGGTACCTTGAAAGTAACTCGAGAAAGCCTTGTACAGACATTTGCAGTGCTTGTCATCCTGAATTTGAAAACTGCAAAATCATAGGAAGCCACTCGGATCAAATAACTAGGGAAGCCTTCAACATAAAATCCAATAAATACACCTGCGTCAGTGCGAAATCTGTAGTTTTATCAGAAAAAGAAGTGGCGTAACTCTCAAGAAAAGAAAAAAGAAAACGGATGAATGTGTGAGTTATGTGCCTGGTTATCCGTTTCAAGCGCATGTCAGTTGTTAAATTTTGTTCACACTGCTTACATCCTTGTCACCATCAGATGCCTTCCACCTGTTGATTGTATTCGGTTTTTTGTTATTCATGGCATTGTACGTGTTCTTCACGTGTCTTAGCGTTTTTATGGTTCTTTACACCATGGCTTGTCATCTGTTGAGTTTTATCTTGTTTTATCTTCACCCCTTATGATTTTATCGATTTTATCGGCCATTTACACCTCTTTGACGTTGACTGCCTCTGATTGTATCTGCTACTTCCTTCCTATATATAGTGTTCACTTTCCGCTTAATAAAATCAGCTGTAAGTCAGCGCTCGTGTCGTCGGATCTTCCCTTGGTCCCTGTCCTGTGTGCGCTGTTTTTTCTAGAATGACTGCCTACCAACTCGCCCAGTCTTCCACATTGGTCTGTTCTGATATTTTTTTATTTTTTTTCTAGGCACGCATTCAGTTTCTCTAGTTATGTTTGATTTGTCTTCTCTTGCAATGTCCTTTTCTGTGATTTTTTAGACGTATTTTCTGAGTAATAAGAATGGAATGAACGTTTATACTTGAAAGTTGTGCTCTACAGCATTGTGTTCATAATAACGTGTATC